>NC_134830.1:1021067-1073356 GCF_004210375.1 Tachypleus tridentatus | reverse complement strand
TTCCTGCTTGCTACATGGCATGGAAGGCTCAAAAACGGCCTGGGATACTTTCTGTAAATATCCCACACTCTCAAACCACATTGCTTTCTAGCAGGGCCCATGCATATGCTCTGTGGGAAAGACGTCAAAGCCAGAAGGAACCTTGGATTAAGTTCACAACCAGCATATCTTCTACCACTAGTTCCAAAGTCATATGGGACAAGATTCAAAAGGCCAGTGGGCAATATAATTCAGTCCCTCTCTTGATCTTGCTCCTGATCGCCACAAAGTGAAGCTGATACCCGGAGCATCACCGATACTCTAGGCGAAAGCTTTTGCTGGCTATCTAGCACTTCTGCTTCTTCCTTCACCTTCTTAGCCATCAAGACTTGGGCAGATCTATCACCTCTTTCATTTCGAGCTGATTGTTTCTATGACTATAGTTGTCCTTTTACACTGGTGGAACTCAAACTGGCCCTTCATCGGTTCGGCAGTACATCAGTTGGACCTGATGATGTACACTAAGAAATGCTGTGCCATCTATCTTCTGCTTCTTTTACTATTCTTCTGATTGTTTTTTAACTGGATCTGGCAGGAGAATGGGAAAGGATTCCAAGATTCCTTCAAACTACTGTCCAGTTGCTTTGATGAGCTGTCTCTGTAAGACCTTAAAGAAGATGGTTAATGCTTGTCTTGTTTGGTTCCTCGAATCAAACAATCTGCTCTCGCCCACCCAGTGTGGGTTCTGACAATAGCGCTCCACCGTGGACTGATTCGACTTAAAATGTCAATTAGAGAAAGCTTTCTCAAATGTGAACATCTTGTATCAGTATTCTTCGACATTAAGAAGGCTTATGATGCAACATGGAGGTATGGCATTTTGCAAGACCTCCTTGTATGTGGATTGTGTGGCTATATGCCCTTTTTATTAAAAATTTTTAATGGACAGGAGATTCGAAGTTCTTGTGGGTTTGACACTTTCCCATTCTTTTCTACAGGAGCTTGGAGTCCCACAAGGCTGTGATTTGATTGCCAAACTTTTCATTAAAACCATTTGCATGCACTTTTGCTGCCAATGGGGTATTCACCCTGATCCTGAACTCTATATTGGTGAAGTTGTGCAGTTTGTGGTCCCTGAGACAAAGTTCTTTGGGCTTATCTTTGACTGTAAGTTGACCTTTATACCACACATCAAGCAGCTATGGGCCAAATGTACAAGAGCACTGAACATCCTCTGTGTCCTCTCTTCCACAAGTTGGGGAGGGGATTGATATTCTATGCTATAGATATATCGTGCTGTTATTTGATTGTAACTTGACTATGGGTCTACCAAACCATTGGCCTTAAAGATACTGGATACTGTTCATCATCAAGGGCTTCAGCTCTGCACTGGGGCATGCCACATTTCCCCATTTCAGAGCTTTTACACAGAGTCTCATGAACCTTCTTTGCACCTCTGCCTTTTGCAACTGTCTTTACTATATGCTTTGAAACTTCATTCCTTATCAAAGCATCCCACCTGGGGTTGTGTTTTACTTCCATTGTGAGCAATACCTATTCAAAACTGATGATCTGCCATTGCTCCTTTTTACCTTCTTATTCCAGGTGCAGTTGGATGAATTGGGTCTGTCCTTGGATAACATTGCTGTATCCACTGGTAAACCCATCCCACCATGGCTTCTTGCAGCCCCCATATGTGACCTTTCTTTAAGTCATCTGAGAAAAGCAGACACTTCCAATGGGAAATACTGTCTGTTATTTGCTGAACATCTTGTGAACCATCTTTCCATTCCTATTTATACAGATGATTCAAAATCAAGTGACTGTGTGGGCTCTGCCATAGCTTGTTGTGGTTTGGTGGTTGCCCACAGAATCCCCTCTTCAACTTCTATGTTCACTGCTGACTCTCAACGATGGCACCATTTTAAATGTGTTCTGTCCCAAGGTTTATTTATAATGTTAGTCAGCATTATTGGTGATGGTAACTCTGTTCACCTTGGAAATGTTTTTAGTTTTTTAAAGGCTATTAATCTTTTTAATGCTATTTAAGTTTTTTAATTTATACGTCACACCATTTTTAATGTGATTCCCTTTTAAGAATCAAATTCATCTAGTTTGACTTGAAATTAGGAAATGGCCATAACGTCAAATAACTCAGAACCAGGACTGGAAAGGCCAACTTCAGGTGACTTACAGTTGTTTATGAACTTACCTGTTAGTCTTCTTGGCAAGTTATGATAATTATAATTATGCTAAAGAAAGTCCTTTACAACTTGTATTACTGTAGTTTTTCTCTTACTGCTGTAGACTAGATGTAAACATTGTTGTTAATGCTATTTATGTTTTAACTTTATTTTATGATAATTTTCTTTTATGAATTTTACTGAATTTACTTTAATTTTAACTCTAGCAAATGTTTGGCATAGATAGCCAGCTGCTTTGTGCCATAAAACACCAAACCAACCAATCAACTAGACATTTTATTTCATGTACATATCAGGTTTTATCTTTAACTCACTTAAATTTATTGCCTCCACAACATCTGGAGGCAATTCATTCCAAAGGCCAACAACTCTGCCAGAAAGCTAAAATGTTTTTAGCTGAAGATAAGTCCTATCCTCCAAAAAGTATATTTGTATCCTCTAGTCCTAATATTCTCATTGTTAAGTACAATAAAATACAATGCATAAACACAATCAATCCTCTTAACAATCTTAAACAGTCAGATACCCCTAACTGATCTTTTTTTTCACAATAAAACAATTTTATTGTACCCGGTCCAGAACTAAATATTTTGTTGATGGTTCATGATGAGTGAATTAATTCTGAGTTGATATAGGTACACTCCACTTAATGGGGAGCTAGCTAGCTCTTTCCTGATCACACAAGCTTTTCACAGCTGAAGTTGCGCAATGTCTTCATAAAAATACTAATGTTCAAAGTTAATCTGCTGAAGGTAAATGGTTTGTAATGTTCAAAATTTATAAATGTTCCTAGTCAAGTATCTGAAGTTCTTGGTTAATAAGCATTAATCACAGTCATAGCTTCTGAGGTTCAGAATATCAGCTGTAACAAATCAACAAAATATATTGTATCTTGGCATTGGTTTATAAACATTGGGTGAGGTTCTACAAATTTCAGTTGGCCAGACAATATGGATGATATGCTAATGAGTTTGTAAATTGTATATTTATGATTCTTACACTTGAGAATCTTCTACAAATTTAATGAATAGGAGGGAATTTTGTGATGCAGATTTAACTGTACAAGTTATAAGCATTTCTAAATATACATTTAACTAAAACAAACATCAATATTGAAATATATATTTCAGTTGTAGTTACATTTTTGAATTATTTTTTCAGTGTTTCAAAATGCACCTAATTAAATATAAAAGTTGTCATTCTTATTAATTACTAATTATCTTTTAATAATATTTGAGAAACTTAACATTTTGATTTTGTTTTTGCTAATAAAGTGCAAAAATATTATATATAGTATTGTTTGTTTTTTGTTTGCTGCAAAACTTTATTCTTCTAATATTTTTACAAAAATGCTTGAAGTGATAACTGATGGAAATTAACTATCAGTCCTGACATTACAAGCAAGATGTACTCTAATCTTGACAAAAGATGAGATTATCACGTGTTGTTATTTACACTCGGGAACTGAAGTCCACTGTATTCATTTACACGTATTTATAGTATACACCATTAAATTATTTTAAATGTTTCCTCTTTCTTGGTTTAAACATTTATATTTTTCATGCAATCTAGGCAGAACCATATGGTTTAAGGTTCATATTTCAGTTTTAAAAATGTCATATGAAATAATTTTATTATGCAACTTTGGTTATTACATTCAATTATTTCAGAACTATCATTTTTCTCCTTGCTGTAGCAGTGTAGTTTGCCATTTTTAAATAATCTTGACCAATATCTATATACTTTGAAGAATGGTTACACGTAATTCAGTCTGGACAAAAATCATCCAACTAGTTCTGACAAAATTGTAGTACGTAAGAAATGCCTTATCTTTTCATAGATTTTTGTCTAAAATTAACTATCAAATAAAACAGTCCCTGAATGCAAATCTTTTTTTTTATACAGAATATCTAAAATTCACATTTTGTTTCACCAAACTAAGCTTAAATCTCATATTAATAAATGTGTTTTTAATTTTACCTCTAAACCACCTGGTATCTCAAGACAAAAGTCTTTTTTTTGCAGCTTCTTTTTTAGTTTTTTCTTTTTATTTTTCTGTAAGGACACTTAATTTCTAAACATTCCACCCACAACAGTCCCATGTAACATCTAGGATCATTTAATTTGTGCAGAATGAAGACTTGGATAGCAAATAAGATCATTTATAGTATTCAAGTAGGTTAGGCTTGACAATAATTTTTGTTTTTTGCAAAGCTGATATCCATTTCACATGATCAGTTGTACCAAAATCATAATTTTACTGTTGTATCTCCTGTCTTTCATATGCTTTCAAACCATCTTGATCAAAAGCTGATTATGGAATACATTTTGTTTTTAACTTCAAAAACAAAGACCTGTGATAGACTTTAGAAGGAAATAATAAAGACTGATCTTGAAGCCTGCTTTTGTATTCATCATAACAACTTGAGTACTTCCAATATGGTGACAATATGTAAATATAGTCGGTTTTGTTATATTATTACTACTGAGGTACTTGACTTTCTGTATTAAAAAACAACAAAAACACATTTAAAAATATAACAGACAAATTTAGTTTCCAAGCATCAAATTTTTATTTACTTCTGTGAACAGTCTTTCAGTTGGTGTAAACACAGTATTGTCTGTTGAATTTATGGTGTGTTAAAATTTTGTTTGATATATATTATTTTAGAGATGGATGATCTTTCTGGTAGAGAAGACATTGAAAGGGGACCTTCTCATCAAGGACACTTGCCTATCAGTGTCGTGATCCCAGTGTATAGACGGGATTGTCATGAAGAAGTTTTTATGGGTAGCCATGTGTATCCAGGATTGGGTATTTATCAGCTAAAGTTTGACAATTCTTATTCACTGTGGAGATCAAAGACTTTATATTATAGGGTTTACTACACTCAATAACTTAAGTTTGTTGGTTTTTTTGTGTGTCTCTATGGTAGCAGGGATTATATGTTTGGTATAAGCACATTGGGAGGAATGTTGATACAAACAGCTATTTATATGAATGTCAATGAAAATTAAGTTTTGGATGAATAATTAAATGGTATGTACTTAATTCATTAACAGCATCAGCTAAATGTAGTACCATCTTCGTTGTAGCAGCTTCTCAAACAGAAAACTAAATTAGAACATTGAAATGTAGCTTACAACAGTATATTTAGAGATAGTTTACAAATGCAAGTTTCAAGAAAGGCAACTGTTGATGTGATAAAACTTTATTTTCTGGTGTTTGATTTTAAAAACAGTACAGAGTACTGTATTTCAAATTCAGTACTAATATCTATATCAATAAACAGTTTCTTAATGGCAGATATGTGCACACACAATGTATTCAATTTTCTTAACAGTGTTTTAATCTAATGCCTTAAATGATTAAAATTCTAATCCCAGATGATTTATGCTCTACAGATTCTCATATTAGTTTAAATTGCAAAAGCTAAAAAAATGTCCTATTCTTTAAAATACATTGATACTATCCACACTTTACAAATTGTGTTGCATAGAAATTGTTAAGTTACTTTTAGTGATATTTACCTTTGTCACTTTGTATTAACTTTTTACTATCTATAGTGGTCACTTTTCATTATTACACTCATTTTTGTTGCACTGACATATATTGTGCTGTAGTAGTCAACAATTTAAATTTGTTTTAGCATTATTAAAAAAATGTATGTATTTTTTAAGATACAGTGTATGATCCTTTTCATGCCCATGGCAAGAGCAATTATTGATAAAAAAATAAAGTTTAGAACCAGGTTTTACTTTCACATAAGGATTGTGATTAATAATTGTTTAGAACTAATTGTTACTTTCAAAATTAAAAGAAACAAAAAAATGGTAAAATGACTTTTTTTTTAATTATGATTTTTTTACCTGTCAGGATGAGTTGGTAGTTAATTGCTACATCTGGCACCAGAATTTCTTCTTGTTTGAGTGTTGCCTAGAGTTCCTATTAAAACAAAACTAAAGCTTAAGTTACAAAGTGAGGACAATGAAATGGTTTTAATTAGATCAGTATCTGTAAAAGTAGGGACACATCATCTATGAAAATTAATTTAAGTGTGAATTTAAAATGAAGAGTGGATGTTGCAACTCCAACCCATAAATGTTTATATCTGAAATACTATTCCCTGTTTGTACACAGTTGTTAAAAATAGTTATTACAGAAAAGAAGTTAAATACATACATTGTTAACAACAGACTACTTGGATGTTTAGTAAACTTATTTTTAGCAGCTAAAAAATGTTAAAATAAATTAAAAGTTGTTTGAACATGTAACCTTGTACAGTTAATTATGCTTGTTATGAAATTATGTAAGTTACCAAGATTAAGTTTATAACTTGCCACACTGGGAATTTTTTAGTTTACAGTACAAATTTCAATTAAAAATTTTGTAGTTTATGAATAAATTACACGTAATATTCAGATAAAACTGATTTTTCTGAACATTGAGATAAGTCTACTGAATAACAAGGGTTCTGACACGATATCTATTACAGAGTAGTCATGAGTTTCTCAGAATATCAGAGTTTTTGAAAAGAACGTGACTTGACTGGACACAATGTAAAACGTTTAATGCAAATCTTTTAACAGAAAACACAAATACAGTGCGTTTACTTGTTTAGATTTGAGCTATTCGTTTAACTAAATCATAACTCCAAACATGCTCATCCTTTCGGTTATGGGGGAGTCATAATGTGATGGTCAACTTCACTATTTGTTGATAAAAGAGTAGACCAAGAGTTGGTGGTGGGTAGTGATGACAAACTGCCTTCCCTCTAATCTTATACTGCTAAATAAGGGAAGGCTAGCACAGATAGCCCTCGTGTAGTTTTGCACAAAATTCAAAAACAAACAATTGTAACTATTTTCTCTTTCCAAACTGCACATAATGAAAATTTCTACATGACTGTTCAAGTCCGATGTTTCTTTATCAATACTAGTGAGATTATTTCATATATATAAATAAAATATTAAATTTGTTAGATGTGGGCTTTTGGTCATAAGAATTAAACTTAAGAAAGGTTTGTTATATTTTAAGTTATTGAACTTTAAAATGATTTTATCCCAAATATTAAGTTGTGCAATAAATGTCTGAACAATAATATTAGAAATGATTTATTTCAAGTGGTTACAATTAATTAATTTTATGCATGTATTTTAGTTACTTGTAACATATCTGACTATTATAAGTGCCAACATCTACATATATTTTTTTAATTATGAAGAGTGTTCAGAAAGAAACCTTTGCCACCAGGACATATTGTAATGTTTTTACTATGCAACATTAACCTGTGTGTACTGTATGTGTATGGTATCTAAACATTAATCTTTGCATACTACGTGTGTGTGGCATCTCTTATTTTCAGACTTTCCATTGAAATAATGATATTTCATGGAAGTAATAAAATGCTGTTGTATTACATCCTCTTTCTTTCATATAATAAAATTCTCATAGCTGTTTTGTTTTTCAAATATTTATATGACAGTATACATCTTAATTTATTTTTATTGGTCAGTAAAAATACGCTTAATGTTGAAGTGAAAAATCTTTTTTGAGTAAGCTATTTCATGTGTAGAAAAACCAATTTTCTTAATAATGTTTCATTTTATCTCTACATCAGAGGAAAGAATTGTATTGGGAACAGGTTTAGGACAATCTCATTAAATTTCAGTAACAGCACAATGTACTTTTAAAATAACTCTCAGGAAAGAAATGTTATCCTCAACAGTAAAATAGTGTGATTTATCATTATGTATTAATCATAAAGATATTGCTTTGTATGGTACATACAGATAAGCTTGGAATCCGACATACATTCTTTTCTACAAAGTACTTACAAATTTATGATTATTTGGAATTATGTTTTGTATAAACTTGCTCTGTATAAACAACAACATGCTTATTTATATACAGTTTATTATTTCAGTTACATTTCAGTTGATTGTGTAAATGGAACACTATTTCTTTCCTAGCAGATTTTTATTCCCATATTTTGTGTAGTTTGACTAACCTGAAAACCAGTTGTTTTTTTGGGTATACAGAAAACTTTTAGAAGAAAAGATGGGCAAGCAAATAGGCATAATTTAAATTGAAGTATTTTAAAATAGTGATTATTAATACACAACCTTCATAGTGATTATTAATACACAACCTTCATAGTGATTATTAATACACAACCTTCTTTTTAAATTCTAGAATATTTGTGATGAATGGGAAAAAAAAAAGGATTTTGAAATTGAAACATTGAAGGTGGATATTTGTTTCATGATAAAAGTTAGATGGGGAAAATTTCATTTCTATAAAAGTAGGAAAACTTATGTAGAAAGTTAATTATCTTTGTGATCTTCCTAGAAATATGCTTATTTTCCAATGCGCTTGTTTAGTAATGTAATATTTTAAAATGAAACGATTCAAATGTTCAATAACATTCCATTAACACGTTGGCTTCCAAGTCTATTTTGCCAATACTTTACAGGGTCCCACTAGTCATGTATATGTAGCTGTTGTGTCTTAGCTAATAAGTGGTCATTTAGAAAGAAAAGGGAGCACAACTTGCTGGTGGGTTTTGCCGGAACCAACGTGCTAAGCTCCTGCATCCAATTATGGTTTTTTGCAAAAATTTCTTGAACAGTAGCAGGTGAATAACCAAAACCTTTGATGTGAACCATTATCTTCTAGTGTATACTTCTTGTTATATTGGTTTAAGAAACTAGTTGCATTATTTACTAAGTTAATAAAATTGTTAGTTCTGATCTATTTATATAGCTTGCTTTGATCAAAAGTTTTTGAGAATAGAAATAAATAATGGCAATTAACTGGTAATAAACCTTTCATCATAAAGGTTATTAACCATAACAGTTTTACTAAGTATCCAGGAAATAAATGGAATGTAGTAACTTTGTTAAGCAGTAGAAACCTAGACAGAATGTTAATTGATTAGAAACAATAATTAGTTGCCAGTATTTATCTCAAAAATAATTTGTAGATTGATTGAAATGGAAATGATTTCTTGGCATGATTGATGGCATAATAGGACTACAAATAGAGGCTACAGCTTGAAAATATGGAGTTTCATTTGTTATTTAAAAATTGGTTTTCTTTTTTTTTTATCATACAATGTATATGTGATATTCAGCAGAAACCACATCTTTCTGATCTTTTGCACCACAGGGAAATATCAAGCTGACATAATACTAATTCAAGAGTAGAATTTAAGAGAAAGCATATGTTGATTTCACACTAAATGGATTTTCTGCAAGTAGATATGTTCTAAAAACTATTTTGAATAGAATGTATTATGTTAAAATCTTGTAAGATAGTTTTGTCATCATTTTAAATGAAAATAAAGACCAAGCTTCTTTGTATAATGACCAAAGGATTAGTATTAACATCAAAGGTTTTTATTTCCATATTTTGAATGTGTGTGTGCAGTATGTGAAGAGAACTGAAAGATAATGTTGTTCACTGTGGTGTGGTCAGTTACAGTCAGTGAAAACTTTGCATGTCAAAGAGTTGAAAGATTTTATAAAATTACATATAAATTATTTATAAAGATTACAGAACATAAGAAAAAGGCAATAGATCTTATCCATGACTACTCACTATATTTTATGATGAACTTTTTCCCTGATAGAAAAATGTTTTAAGAAAGGCTACAGACATAGGATTAATCCAGTAGAGTTTGTTGATACAGGTGAGCAGAATTTTATTAATCCCTTATCATCCATGGAAGGGTTTTTACCATTACCATAGTGACACTAACCACAACAAACAAGGCGTGAAGTACTTAAATGGCATGCGAGACATTTGGCACATGTATATGAGTAGAGATGATAAAAGGTTAAAGATGATAGAATAGCTAGGAAAAAAAAAGCAAGCTACTGAAAAAGAAAACTGAGTTAGAGAAATCACAAAAATTTTTAACTAGTTAATTTTCCTCTTCATCATGAAATACTAGCCAAACCTTTCATGTTACAGAAATGGAAAAATTTTTTTGAATGTTAAAGTTTTTATCAAGGAATAAAAATATACTAAATGAGAAAAAAAAACATTTAGTAATTGAGAACACTACACTGTGTTAGAAATAACACTTTTAAGGAATGCAGTAATCTCTTTTTCTGTGTAAGTTGTAAAAAAAAAAACAGTAGGAACACAAGAATCTGTAATTCAAAATATGTTTAATGAATGTAGTTCTTATACAAAAGTGTAAAAACAGGATAATAGAATTTAAGTTATTTTCAAAGTTTTTCAGCTGGAGTGTGGCTGTTTTTCTTGGAATGTACATTTTATTTTCCTCTTGATATATCACATGTGGAATTGAAAAAAAAACAAAGACATTTGTATATTTCACAAATTTATTATGACCATGATTTTGTCAGTAAATGCATCATCTAGTAGCTGATGATACATTTACTGGTGAAACTATGGTTGCAGTGAATAAAATATTTGTAAAAGTTAGTTGTCTTTGTTTTCTTCTATTTTATGATTATAGAGTTTCACCAAGTATTGACAGTTCAAGTATCAATTATATAATATTGCATGTATCTGTTTCAAGAGGCAGGCTATTTGGTAACTGCATTTTACCATATCATTGCATCAAATTTTAAATATTTTTAAATATTCTTGTCTGTTTTGTAATGTTAGAGTAAAGAATTTACTCAGTCATAAAGAGAACATATATTTGAGGCATCTTTATAATTATCATGACATTTTAAAATAAAACTCCAGAAAATAGTATTACTCAGTCATAAAGAGAACATATATTTGAGGCATCTTTATAACTATCATGACATTTTAAAATAAAACTCCAGAAGATAGTATTATTATTAATAATAATATTACTTTAATATTTAACCTACATAAAAACCAGTGTGTGTGTGTGTGTTTGTGTGTGTAACTTCATTCTTAATTTCTCAAAAAATTGAAAGAAGTCATAAAAGCCAAAATATATTTATGAAGATAGAACATTTTGATTTTGGTTTCCTAATACAATTTTAGTGCTAGAGGTGCATGAGGCCATGAAAGAGGGTGCTGTGAAACCTAAGTGTGGTAAGTGTTGGTATAATAAGTCTAAAGTAAAGACATAATGTAGGAGCACCTAGACCAGAGTCAAGTGCATACAAGTTATCATGAACATGAAAATAATCCAGTTTTAAGCTTAAATCATTTCTGAATTAAAATATTTTCTGATACATTAACATTTTTAACAAAAAACAACCTTCTTAAATCAACAGAAACTTTAAATTTATAAAAATTTATAAATAGGTTTGTAGTTTTGTATGTGTGACACTTAACATAAAAGTAGAACCTAATATTTTTGTTAGTCTATGTACAAAAGCCATTGTTTGAAAGTGGTGTTACTGAAGTGCACTGGCTTTTCTATATATTACAAGTTTTAATCTAACTGATTTTTGCTTATAATTACTCTGTGAATATGCTTTGAATTACTCTCATGAATGATCTTAATTTTGATTGGCTCACAAAAGAATTTACCAACATTTGATTGACTCAACTGCAATTTTCTGCTTCTTTGTTGGTTATACTTGATTTCACAAAATATTTATTTAAGTTAGCTATGAAATGTGAGGATAATGTATACTATGAGGTAGAGTTAGTGGTACTTACCACTTTATTTTCTTGTGGGTTATATTCTAGTATTTTATAAATTATATTCTGCATTGTTTTGAGGTGATACTACTAATAAATAAATGCCTAACCCAATCTACCTCTTGCCATTAGCTGTAGAGTTTGTAGCTTGAGAAGTACTGTAATTTAGGTGTTCAGATAATAACTTCTTTGATTTAATAATTTTTATTGTTTTAGAACCATCACTCCTGTAACTTATAGGTGCTTATACTTGTCCATTTCAGTTTATTGGCCATGTTTTTTTCCAAAACCCTTCTGTTTGTTTCTTCTTTATGATGTGTTTTGAACTTGCCACTTTTATTAAGCAGGATAAGAAAATATTGATATTGGTGGAAGATCTTATATACAGCCTAAAATTAAAAATAGAATTGTCAGAATAAGGATCAACAAGCCAAGCACAATCTGAATTTAAAACTAGAATAAATGGATTCAGAGCTTAAAGATAGTAGTACAGATATGGCTTGTTAATCAAAACAAATCCATGGACCATTTTAAATAAGCTATACTCCTTTTCCAAAAACAAACAAACTTGGCAGCAGTCAGAACTCTGTATTTGTTGTTTTTCATTAGCTATCAGCAGCAGTTTTGTAGCATCTATATTATATTTTCTTGCTTATAATATACCTTTATTAATTAACAGCACATGTATAACAAATTTCTTAGTGAAAAACTTGCAGATTGCTTTGTTTTTTTTGTGAATGCAATGTGTGATTACATATATCTGAAACAGTTTAATGTTATATTGGTATAGTTAATAGTTTATTCACTGTCAAGATTGAATTTTGCTTGTCTGGAAGTGATTACAGTTTATTTTTGTGATCCTATATATGCAAAAGAAAGAGCATCAGAAAGTTAGAAATTAGATTCATTTAAAACTTTTAACTTATATTTTGATACTGTTATATTTTAAAAGATATATGTAAACTGGACAAGTGTATATCCTGTTGTATAGATTTCATTTTTTTGTGTTATTTAACAATTTCTTTGCATTCTAAATTGCATTTTTCATGTATATTTGCATTAAAAATGCTTCTAGTCAATGGAACTTAACAGGTTGTTTTGTTATGCTAAAAAGGATTATTTTCAATTACTTGTTTCTATTGTTGATATAAACCATACACGTTCCTTTTAGTGTTGCAGAATTAATTGATTTTCAAGATGTCAGTCAGTTTAAACTTTGTCTAAAATATTGCATTTCCTGAATTATCATTGTAATAAATGAAAACAATATTTTAAAGTATTTTTGGCTAACAATTATCATTGCTAAAAGTTAATTATTTTGTGTAGCTTTTTGTTTCTGAAAAACATAATTCAATGAACTGTTAATATATACATATTAAGAAAACAAGTTGTAAGTGCCAAAGAACTTAAAATTATCAAAAATGTGTTGTTTTTTTCCTTGAAATAATGTGCATTTAGGGATATATTTATATAAATGTATGTAAGTGTCATTGAAGTATGTATTTTATCTTGAATTATTTTCCTCAGTCACTAAGTTTTTAAATTGTTGCAACACTGAAATTTATAGTTTTAATAACCTATTTGTTTGCATGAAGAAGCTAAGGAACTGTGTAGATTTCGAGAAATGAATTTAGGAAGTAAAGTAAGAGGATGAAGTTATTTATGGATATTCCTATACAAACAGTTTCACCACAGAGTTGCAACAAATAGGAATTATCAATAATTTTGAGATATTGAGTTTACTTTAAACAAAACAAATTTGTACGATTTATCACTCAGACAAGGCTTTTTTTTTATTTTTTGAGGAACGTGTGATATTTAGTGTTGATTTTATAACACGCGAGTCCATCTTTATGTGTATTTAAATTATTACCAATAACCATACTTCTATCAGCTTAGTGGTTCCATAAAGCTAAAAGCAATGTATCATTATAGGCCAGTATTTATTGTTGAAGGTAAAATAAATGTTTTATTTGCATCACTTACTCTTAGTTTTCATTTGTGAGAATATTTATAAATGGAAAGACAGGGAGAAATAAAACATTTTAGCATGATTGACTGCAGGTTTCATTGTGAACTACCAGAAGTAATTATTGACACACGTCAGCATGGATACCTCTCAGCATCATAACATGTTCATATTTAGCATAAATTTTACAAGTTACTACGAGAATACTCGTGTTTCTACCAGTGAATTCAAAATGGAGAATGAATTATTTTTGTTAATACTGTCCAGTCTTTATGGTATTGAAAAACTGTGTGAAAATAAAATGAAAAAGCATGAACAAGAACTGAGTATATCACAGCTTAATCCATCATGAAGATGATGTTTGATGGAAATACCAGCAAAAATTGTGGTAATAAACTCAATACCCTTTGACCATAAACTTTGTTTCTTTTAAACATTCCATTTCCTTTGCTTCTCACAAACTTAAATATTTTCTTATTCTGCAAGAAACCTTTTAACATTTATTGTATTTTTTTACTCAGACCATACTTCCATCTGAATAAATATTTAACTGCCCATCCAAACTGCTGTCATTTTTGGAAGTAAAGTAATATTTTCATGTGCACATGCAAGGTAAAGGATAAATTCAATCAATACTTACTGTAACCCACAGTTAAATTACAGGTCAAAAGATGTATTATTTATATACTGTTAAAAAATAGGTAGTTAACTCTGACATGAATCAATTGCAGCATTAAAATGACTACTTTACCCTTTATATCTGATTGAAAAACCAGTAACAGTGATTCATAGCTCTGAATTTTAACAAATCCATAGTAATTGTTTTTTGTTTTTTTTTTGATAAAGCAATCGTGATAATTTAAGAGATGAAAATCTCTCAGCATTCTGAACTTCAATTAAACAGCAAGTTGAAGAACGATTTGATTGAATAATGCAAAAAGAAAACTTATTTTTCACTAATGGAAGTTTGTTAAAACTCGTTTATTCCAAACAATTAGTCAAGTACTTTAAAAAATTCATTCAAATTACTCTTCTTGTGGTAGAAATCACAATTATTTTAAGCCAGAATTTCATTAATTCTAGTTTAAATATTGTACAAAAGTTATTTTTAATGTAATTCTAATATTTAAAGCAAGTGTGATACTGACTGTGTTACTTCAGCTAAAGAAAGGAAGACTTTACAACTGTTAACAATTATGGAGGAATTTTATTTCTTAATGTGCAATATTTATAACTATAGCAAAGCTGCATATTTAAGAATCCTGTGTGCAGTTTCCATTTTCAAACATAACTGATGTACAACATACAAACAGTGCATTGTATATGCTTGGTATCAATACAGGATTTGAACTGGTAACTAAAATCTTAAAAAAGAAAATTGTAAATATGATTTTTGATACCGTAAATTCAAAGGTTTTTATCACAAGATATGTCTTTGGTTGTCTAAACCCATTGTTCCCATATCCTCCATTTTTATTGCTGACAAGCTATACCACTATATTTCCCTCAGTTTTATGAAAAACAGTCTACAAAGTGAGAAATATGCCAACTTGTCAACACTGATCAGCAACAGGCTTTGAAACAGATCTATTACTATTGTTGGAATGAGACTTAGCACAAAATATGTTTTACTCATTTGGCAGAAATCTAAACTAAAGTAGATGTGGATGTTTCAAAATTCTATTTAAATACTTTCTTTCTTCAGACTCATTGTTTGTTTTGGAATTTCGCACAAAGCTACTGAGAGCTATCTGTGCTAGCCGTCCCTAATTTAGCAGTGTAAGACTAGAGGGAAGGCAGCTAGTCATCACCACCCATTGCCAACTCTTGGGCTACTCTTTTACCAACGAATAGTGGGATTGACTGTCACATTATACACCCCCACGACTGGGAGGGCGAGCATGTTTAGCTGACGCTGAGAACCCGACCCTTGGATTACGAGTGCGCACGCCTACACGCAGCCATGCCAGGCCCTTCAGACTCATACTGCTGGAAACTGGGTTTTGATAATTGTGGTGGGTAGAACACAGCCCATTGTGTAGCTTTGTGCTTAATTCCAAAAAATCACCATTAGTTATTGCTTAAAATTTGCTAATAACTAGAGAGAGAGAGAAATGCAAATCCAAGTTATAATGATAGTTTTAGGATATTCATTCTGACTACTGTGTATGAAATTTGAAATACCTTTTATGAAAGACAACCCATCAGCTTTTACTTAATAACTGATCTAAGCTGGGGACAGTCAAGGCTATAAGTAGAAGATTATGGTGAGGGTTATTATTTTCCCTGTTTTCTTATTAGTTTATTCTTTCAGAAGTAAAACATATGAAGTTCTAAGTAAATGGATCCAATTTTACTTATAATAATCAGTCCCTGTAATGAATAAAACTTACAACTGTACCAACTCAAAACAAACAAGATCATTCAGAACAAACATTAAGTATTATTTAAACATGTGTTATCATAAAAGAAAATTTACAAAATAAACACCATGTTGAAATATGAAGGTTTTTTATTGAATCACAAAGTTTCCAGTTTTTTAGTAGTGGAATTGTAAAAGTAAATACAGAAAATATTTGAAACCATGAGGAGATACACCACAATATAAATGTTGTGCAGCAATATGAGTGTGAAGTTTTGCTTTTTTGGCATGGTGGTTTATCTGTTTTATGTTCAGCAACCAGTGAAGTACAAGTTGAGCTACTGTTCTATTGGCAAGTTCAAGTAATGTGTTCTATAAATACCATTTGGTTACATGCTAGATGAAGCTTTATCTCTGGCCAGAACACATTATTTGGAAAGCATTTCAAGTCTGTAGCAATCTGTCTGAGAGTCCAACATCATAGTAAAGCTTTTATGCAAACTCTGAGCTACTGACAATTCTCTACGTTTTTTAGGCCGTGGCATGACAGTAAAATTTAATATATAAATACTGTTTTTATGAAGGTTTATATGTGTAATGCTACTGATTTGATTTCTTCTAGCATATATTGGTATAATACATTAGCTCCTTGCTAGCTTATTTCTATATAGTTAAGACACTGGATGGGATACTGTGAGAGTTATTTCAGACCCTAAATTAGATCAGTGTTCATTAAAGTAGAACCCTTATATCGCTTTTTTTAATTTTCATAACATATGACTTTAGACAGTTATTCAGTTTCCAAATACATGAAGAGAGGGTCAAATGATGACTGGAAGATGTATTTATATAAAATATATTTTGTAAAGAGTTCTGTAAACACTAATAAATTTCTTGTATACCATTAGAAAACTTGAAAGTTTTACCCAGAGATACTAAGGTAAAAATAAGAGAACATTTTTATTATCTTTTATTTGTAGATATTTACAACATAAACAGAAATAAACATTATTTTCCTTTTTTAATGTTATAGAGAACAATACTGCTAAAATGAAGTCAAAATGTAGTTTGCTTTCTTTTAGAAATGGTGCCTAAATAGAAGTAATTCTCTATTGAATCATTGACAACCTCTGAAGCTATTTTCATGAAACAAAAAATCAAAGTGATGTAAGATAAAAGATTTAAGTTATTTATTGGGTGGCTTTTGATTTAATTGAAGTTTTCTTCTTATCTTTTTTCTTCAACCCATCCATGTTGCCCTTCAAAAGACTGGCATATGCCTGAAAAAAACATTAGTGTATATACATAATTAAAATGTGCATTGTATTCAAGCTATTTAGAGTTATCAGTTATAGATATATACAATACTATCTATTACAGTATGGTAGGATTTACAATAAATGAATTTACCTTCAATTTAAAAACAATGCTAAAGGTTCATGAAACTTTTAAAGTAAATTTCAACTACAAGAAATCACACAGGTCTTTAAAGAAAGTTATTCATTTCTTACTGGGAACATGTCCATGAAGTACTGAACTTCTTTTGCAGGTCAGTGAAACCAACTTTAGTATGTAGTTGGTAGACTACATAGGGATATTATAGTTCCTGATATTTAACTTAGAACCAAAAAAATGCACTCTGATAAAGGACTTATCTGTCAAACTCAAACAGCAAAAAATAATACTAAAAGGATTTACCTCTCAATAATGTGCAGCTATAAAGATTTGGAAATAAGTAAAATTGGGCAAACTATGCTCCTCTTGCACAAAATAGGTGTTCAAATCTGGTAGATACCATACATTACAGTGTCAGCTAAGTTTTGTTAGGCCATCCTTGGCCATCACTTTATATAGAAGTCATTAAAACCATGGAGAAAATGGCTTTATAGAGCTGGGGAACCAGATTTTTTATTGCACAAGATGTATGGCCACTAATATGTTTTTTGCTTGTGCAAGATCTTTGATTGGGGTAGGGATATTTACTTTTTCATAGCCTAGAAAATAATATAAACTTTACCATATTGGTGAGCAATTCAGATTCCAGATACAATACAACTTTAAATTAAGTATTAAAAAGGAGTCTTGGAAAGCTTTATTTTGGAAGCAATCCACCAAACACATCTTCCATGACTCACAGACTGGGTGTTAAAAAAAAAAAAAAGCCATAGAATTGGGGGGGGGGCAAAGAATAAAAAATAACTTCATAAAAACTACTGATAACAATAATATGTGCAGTTTTCAATTAAAATTTACAATATGTAAAGTAATACTAGTACATCTATAAGAATAAATACAGAAGACTCACTATAGTTTAGAAAGTTGATCAAAGTTTCTTCACTCTATCTTAAAGTCTGTTTACTTTTAGTAGCGCAATATAATAACAATGCTATAGAAGCACAATGAAGTACATATATCAAAACACCCTAAAAACTAAAAATCATTTGAACTGCACATGAAACATAACATCTTAGAAAAATAAACCATGGACTGTAGAAAAATAAACCATGGACTGTGAGAACACTGCCCATAATTTTAGAAAGAAATAATGAGATCACCAGCAAAGAATCATCTAGTTGATAGTACACTACATTATTATTAATTGAAGAAAGTCAAATTAATGAAATTAACAAATACAATTTTAATTTTTAGTGTTCAGAGAAATTATGTACAATTGTTTCCTTTAATATAAAGAGCATTTCAGGAAATGACCTAAAACAGTGAACACTTTATATTTAGTGTTATTTCATATATATCAAAGACAGCTAAGAGCTAACAGAAAAATGTGATGTACACAATTTTAAGGGTCTTTTTTTTTCTAATTGTAATAATGGTTAACATAGAAATAAACCATTGTGACATTTGTTTTTAAAGCAAGGAATAAAACACAAAGCCGAATACAGTAATAATGGTTCAGATGATATGTCAAATCATAAATAGTTTATCCTTTTAAATGATTTACAAAAGCTTGAGAATGGATATTAAATGACCCAAATCTAAAAAGTAGTTTGTCTACTCCTGAGGTATCTTTAGGAGTTACAAGAATACAGAATAATAAAAAAACAACCTCAGAGAGACTCATCTGTCCTACTGTTTTGTATCTGCAGTGGCTATGATTTATAACTTTGAATAAAACTATGGATTAAGGTTCATCAAAACCTGCAACCTTGATAAAATACCAAACTTTAAGAGCCTGCCATACTTGCAGGTGCCTTCTCAGCACAACCAGCAAAATCAGTAGTAAAACTTTACAGGATGTTTATTTAACCAAACATCTAGTAAAACAGGGAAATATGTATCAAAGTTTTGTCAGATGTTCTATGCTAAGCCATTTTCTTTGTATGCCACTGATAAACATTAGAGTATGCAGGAACTGTATAAATTAAAGTGACAGAAAATAACCATTCACAAATATTTAAACCCTTAACATGATGTACTGTAATAATACTACAGACAAAACATTGACCAGAGTATGAAATTAAAACTTACCACTTGAAATCTGTTCACATCTTTAGCATTAATCTGAAAAAACAACAAAAACACAGAGACTTTGGGTAAGTAAAGTAAAAAACTACAACTCAAACATAACAAATTAAACAAAACTATTATTTCATAAATGATAAAAAAAAGTTTATTTTATAGCATAGGCATTCTCATATGTAAGTATAAACAGCTAGAAAGATGGCACTCAATTCAAGTGCCAGTATCATGAATGTTCTCAGGTGAATGTTAAATTGAATCATGAAATATACATATAAAAAATACTATTCTTACAGACTTTAAAAAAAGTGCATAATTAGTTGTATTACACAAGAACTGTGAAATGTTACCAAGTACTATTTTTTCTTTATTTTTTGAAAATTTCAATCATTAGTGCATGATGTACCCATGTTATTGGACTTGTTTTACATTTAGAAGACTGAAGACATTTCTATATTCATGTAATAGTATTAACTGAGAAAAGCTGATTATAGTGTTGTATGAGGCTGTTCTAATTATTATAAACCTTTAACTTTGGTTTCTTATTATCATTTCAGCTGTGGCCTCTTCACTATAATTTTATGACAAATTAATAATTTTAAGAATTGTTGCTTTGGCAATGTTGTGAAATCATCTAAAAGCTACTGTAGTTGAATGCTGCAATGTTTGTATTCATTCACAAGTTGTCAAAAATTATGTCTATACTGTAGATTATTTTGAAATGTTCTTTTTTCAGATGAAGTTTACATTATTAAAAATGTATGGAAAACCAGTTTTAGTTACAGTCAGAATTGTATAGTATGGTTCTCCCAGTTATAGTGACAAGTGAAATGTGTTTCAGAAGTAAATAAGTAATTTAAATTTATTTTAATTCTAAAAAACATAAAATTTAAATTAGACAGTTTTACCTTTTAATCACTAAAATATGAATAAAAGGTATTGAAATAAAGGAGAAAATTCTTGTGTAATTAGACCAACTAGATCACCAATAGGTGAGTTCTTAAGCAGGAAAACAATAATCTAAAACAAGTGACCAATGATCAATCAGAGGTTGAGGAGAATCCAGAACCAGAATCAAAGTCAATGGACTGGATATATAGAAGAAATGAGTGAAGCAGACCACCATCATAAGAGATTATACCAAATAAGGACACTAAGAAAAAAGCATTCTTCTTAGCAGGGTACCTCAGTGTACTAAACTCCCTTTAATTAATTAATTAATACGAGGCAGTATGTAAGTACCTGTGAAGTCATGCACATTTTCAGATGTAGTCACAAGTGGTGGCATAACAACTATGCAAAGTCAGATTGTAATGTGTTATCCTGAACCTCAGAGAAGAAGATCAATAATGCCTAATGACTAGACATGCTTTGAGAGACCCCCCCCCCCCCCCCCTCATTCTCATCTGTAATGGCTGGCCAATTCATAAAACCAGCTTAGTCAATGGACACTCATGAAAATTCAAAATTAACATAAGATGGACTTGACAACTTACTCTCATACAGTGCAATGAAAATACCAAATAAAGTTAAAAGATGCAAGTAAGACTAAAGTGTTCATCATGGTTGTAGCTACAAGACTAAAGAAAATGGGTATCTTGTATCTAATGCCTCAAATGCTACACAAGGACATGTACAGGGAGATGGGAAAGGTAGAAAATAGTTGGTTTGATGTTTTATGGTGCAAAGCAGCTAGGTTATTTGTGCCAAAAATCCAGTAAAAAAGTTAATTAAACTAAAATTGTTAAAATTCATAAAAGGAAATTAAGATAAAGCAAGTCAAAGTTTAATTTTTGAATTAAAACATAAATAACATTAAATCCAATTTTCACATCTAGCCTACAGCAGTAAGAGAAAAACCACAGTAATACAAGTTTTAAAAGACTTGTAGCAAAATTTTAATTATTATAACTCACCAGGATGACTAACGGGTAGCTCAAACAGCAGCGTTAGTCACCTGAAGTTGGCCTTTCTAGTCCTGGTTTCGAGTTATTTGACATTATGGCCATTTTCTAATTTCGAATCGAACTAGATGTACTCTGATTCTTTAAAGGGAATCGCATTATAAAAGGTCTAATGTTGAGAAAATCTAACACTGGTACTTGGTTGACCCTAGCCCAAATGGACCAGCCAAATGACCCAAGGGGGGGGCCACCACAAGGCTGCCTATCTACAGGAATTCAAGGCCAAAGTGGTGTGTTAGGGTTGGACCCCTCAACCTCCAGGATCCTCTCCTCCCCTTCACAGGTCACCATGCATGGCAAACAGGTGAGTGGATGTTTAGATCCCATAGGAGGTAAACTGAAAGAACAGAACCTTCCCCTGGGAGGTCCCCTCACTATGTACAGGAATCCACACTGAGGGGGGTAGAAGATGAGGTATCATCAGCCACCAGATGATGTAATCTTCTGAAGAAGCACACAGATAAAGGGTAAAATTTGTATAGGACAATTACAGGGGTACATATCACATGCAAGAGACACAACAGGACAAATCCATTCAAACACAGAATCTCACACTGGTCTTTTTCTTCTGGAAATTGAATACCTCAATGCCAAAAGAGGTATTGGTCAGTATTGTTATACAAGGATTACTAAAGTCATAGACACAAATGGCAACAGGTAACACTTAAATTTGCTTGCTTGAGATCCCATCTGGTTTGAAGCATCACAATGAAGGCATACAGAATCCTGATGTTAATAGAGAACAATGTGATGTAAGTAAGATTTCAACAATGTATTTGAATTTGTTCACAAGTTAACCTCTAGGATCTTCTCTGAAGGGTACCATTTACCAGAATCAGTTTTGTATGGGGCTGCAATTCTTTACAAGTGTCTGTTACTTTTTGGCAATAAATTTCAACAAAAAACAGACATTACATGATCCACAATGTATTCAATTTTCTTAACAGTGTTTTAATCTAATGCCTTAAATGATTAAAATTCTAATCCCAGATGATTTATGCTCTACAGATTCTCATATTAGTTTAAATTGCAAAAGCTAAAAAAATGTCCTATTCTTTAAAATACATTGATACTATCCACACTTTACAAATTGTGTTGCATAGAAATTGTTAAGTTACTTTTAGTGATATTTACCTTTGTCACTTTGTATTAACTTTTTACTATCTATAGTGGTCACTTTTCATTATTACACTCATTTTTGTTGCACTGACATATATTGTGCTGTAGTAGTCAACAATTTAAATTTGTTTTAGCATTATTAAAAAAATGTATGTATTTTTTAAGATACAGTGTATGATCCTTTTCATGCCCATGGCAAGAGCAATTATTGATAAAAAAATAAAGTTTAGAACCAGGTTTTACTTTCACATAAGGATTGTGATTAATAATTGTTTAGAACTAATTGTTACTTTCAAAATTAAAAGAAACAAAAAAATGGTAAAATGACTTTTTTTTTAATTATGATTTTTTTACCTGTCAGGATGAGTTGGTAGTTAATTGCTACATCTGGCACCAGAATTTCTTCTTGTTTGAGTGTTGCCTAGAGTTCCTATTAAAACAAAACTAAAGCTTAAGTTACAAAGTGAGGACAATGAAATGGTTTTAATTAGATCAGTATCTGTAAAAGTAGGGACACATCATCTATGAAAATTAATTTAAGTGTGAATTTAAAATGAAGAGTGGATGTTGCAACTCCAACCCATAAATGTTTATATCTGAAATACTATTCCCTGTTTGTACACAGTTGTTAAAAATAGTTATTACAGAAAAGAAGTTAAATACATACATTGTTAACAACAGACTACTTGGATGTTTAGTAAACTTATTTTAGCAGCTAAAAATGTTAAAATAAATTAAAAGTTGTTTGAACATGTAACCTTGTACAGTTAATTATGCTTGTTATGAAATTATGTAAGTTACCAAGATTAAGTTTATAACTTGCCACACTGGGAATTTTTAGTTTACAGTACAAATTTCAATTAAAAATTTTGTAGTTTATGAATAAATTACACGTAATATTCAGATAAAACTGATTTTTCTGAACATTGAGATAAGTCTACTGAATAACAAGGGTTCTGACACGATATCTATTACAGAGTAGTCATGAGTTTCTCAGAATATCAGAGTTTTGAAAAGAACGTGACTTGACTGGACACAATGTAAAACGTTTAATGCAAATCTTTTAACAGAAAACACAAATACAGTGCGTTTACTTGTTTAGATTTGAGCTATTCGTTTAACTAAATCATAAC
The DNA here is from genome assembly GCF_004210375.1 of Tachypleus tridentatus. Taxonomy (NCBI): domain Eukaryota; kingdom Metazoa; phylum Arthropoda; class Merostomata; order Xiphosura; family Limulidae; genus Tachypleus; species Tachypleus tridentatus. Next base: position 1,049,542 of record NC_134830.1, on the reverse strand, counting down.
TCCAAACATGCTCATCCTTTCGGTTATGGGGGAGTCATAATGTGATGGTCAACTTCACTATTTGTTGATAAAAGAGTAGACCAAGAGTTGGTGGTGGGTAGTGATGACAAACTGCCTTCCCTCTAATCTTATACTGCTAAATAAGGGAAGGCTAGCACAGATAGCCCTCGTGTAGTTTTGCACAAAATTCAAAAACAAACAATTGTAACTATTTTCTCTTTCCAAACTGCACATAATGAAAATTTCTACATGACTGTTCAAGTCCGATGTTTCTTTATCAATACTAGTGAGATTATTTCATATATATAAATAAAATATTAAATTTGTTAGATGTGGGCTTTTGGTCATAAGAATTAAACTTAAGAAAGGTTTGTTATATTTTAAGTTATTGAACTTTAAAATGATTTTATCCCAAATATTAAGTTGTGCAATAAATGTCTGAACAATAATATTAGAAATGATTTATTTCAAGTGGTTACAATTAATTAATTTTTATGCATGTATTTTAGTTACTTGTAACATATCTGACTATTATAAGTGCCAACATCTACATATATTTTTTTAATTATGAAGAGTGTTCAGAAAGAAACCTTTGCCACCAGGACATATTGTAATGTTTTTACTATGCAACATTAACCTGTGTGTACTGTATGTGTATGGTATCTAAACATTAATCTTTGCATACTACGTGTGTGTGGCATCTCTTATTTTCAGACTTTCCATTGAAATAATGATATTTCATGGAAGTAATAAAATGCTGTTGTATTACATCCTCTTTCTTTCATATAATAAAATTCTCATAGCTGTTTTGTTTTTCAAATATTTATATGACAGTATACATCTTAATTTATTTTTATTGGTCAGTAAAAATACGCTTAATGTTGAAGTGAAAAATCTTTTTTGAGTAAGCTATTTCATGTGTAGAAAAACCAATTTTCTTAATAATGTTTCATTTTATCTCTACATCAGAGGAAAGAATTGTATTGGGAACAGGTTTAGGACAATCTCATTAAATTTCAGTAACAGCACAATGTACTTTTAAAATAACTCTCAGGAAAGAAATGTTATCCTCAACAGTAAAATAGTGTGATTTATCATTATGTATTAATCATAAAGATATTGCTTTGTATGGTACATACAGATAAGCTTGGAATCCGACATACATTCTTTTCTACAAAGTACTTACAAATTTATGATTATTTGGAATTATGTTTTTGTATAAACTTGCTCTGTATAAACAACAACATGCTTATTTATATACAGTTTATTATTTCAGTTACATTTCAGTTGATTGTGTAAATGGAACACTATTTCTTTCCTAGCAGATTTTTATTCCCATATTTTGTGTAGCTTGACTAACCTGAAAACCAGTTGTTTTTTTTGGGTATACAGAAAACTTTTAGAAGAAAAGATGGGCAAGCAAATAGGCATAATTTAAATTGAAGTATTTTTAAAATAGTGATTATTAATACACAACCTTCATAGTGATTATTAATACACAACCTTCATAGTGATTATTAATACACAACCTTCTTTTTTTAAATTCTAGAATATTTGTGATGAATGGGAAAAAAAAAAGGATTTTGAAATTGAAACATTGAAGGTGGATATTTGTTTCATGATAAAAGTTAGATGGGGAAAATTTCATTTCTATAAAAGTAGGAAAACTTATGTAGAAAGTTAATTATCTTTGTGATCTTCCTAGAAATACGCTTATTTTCCAATGCGCTTGTTTAGTAATGTAATATTTTAAAATGAAACGATTCAAATGTTCAATAACATTCCATTAACACGTTGGCTTCCAAGTCTATTTTGCCAATACTTTACAGGGTCCCACTAGTCATGTATATGTAGCTGTTGTGTCTTAGCTAATAAGTGGTCATTTAGAAAGAAAAGGGAGCACAACTTGCTGGTGGGTTTTGCCGGAACCAACGTGCTAAGCTCCTGCATCCAATTATGGTTTTGCAAAAATTTCTTGAACAGTAGCAGGTGAATAACCAAAACCTTTGATGTGAACCATTATCTTCTAGTGTATACTTCTTGTTATATTGGTTTAAGAAACTAGTTGCATTATTTACTAAGTTAATAAAATTGTTAGTTCTGATCTATTTATATAGCTTGCTTTGATCAAAAGTTTTGAGAATAGAAATAAATAATGGCAATTAACTGGTAATAAACCTTTCATCATAAAGGTTATTAACCATAACAGTTTTACTAAGTATCCAGGAAATAAATGGAATGTAGTAACTTTGTTAAGCAGTAGAAACCTAGACAGAATGTTAATTGATTAGAAACAATAATTAGTTGCCAGTATTTATCTCAAAAATAATTTGTAGATTGATTGAAATGGAAATGATTTCTTGGCATGATTGATGGCATAATAGGACTACAAATAGAGGCTACAGCTTGAAAATATGGAGTTTCATTTGTTATTTAAAATTGGTTTTCTTTTTTTTATCATACAATGTATATGTGATATTCAGCAGAAACCACATCTTTCTGATCTTTTGCACCACAGGGAAATATCAAGCTGACATAATACTAATTCAAGAGTAGAATTTAAGAGAAAGCATATGTTGATTTCACACTAAATGGATTTTCTGCAAGTAGATATGTTCTAAAAACTATTTTGAATAGAATGTATTATGTTAAAATCTTGTAAGATAGTTTTGTCATCATTTTAAATGAAAATAAAGACCAAGCTTCTTTGTATAATGACCAAAGGATTAGTATTAACATCAAAGGTTTTTTATTTCGCCGTATTTTGAATGTGTGTGTGCGAGTATGTGAAGAGAACTGAAAGATAATGTTGTTCACTGTGGTGTGGTCAGTTACAGTCAGTGAAAACTTTGCATGTCAAAGAGTTGAAAGATTTTATAAAATTACATATAAATTATTTATAAAGATTACAGAACATAAGAAAAAGGCAATAGATCTTATCCATGACAACTCATTATATTTTATGATGAACTTTTCCCTGATAGAAAATTTTTTTAAGAAAGGCTACAGACATAGGATTAATCCAGTAGAGTTTGTTGATACAGGTGAGCAGAATTTTATTAATCCCTTATCATCCATGGAAGGGTTTTTACCATTACCATAGTGACACTAACCACAACAAACAAGGCGTGAAGTACTTAAATGGCATGCGAGACATTTGGCACATGTATATGAGTAGAGATGATAAAAGGTTAAAGATGATAGAATAGCTAGGAAAAAAAAAGCAAGCTACTGAAAAAGAAAACTGAGTTAGAGAAATCACAAAAATTTTTAACTAGTTAATTTTCCTCTTCATCATGAAATACTAGCCAAACCTTTCATGTTACAGAAATGGAAAAATTTTTTTGAATGTTAAAGTTTTTATCAAGGAATAAAAATATACTAAATGAGAAAAAAAAACATTTAGTAATTGAGAACACTACACTGTGTTAGAAATAACACTTTAAGGAATGCAGTAATCTCTTTTTCTGTGTAAGTTGTAAAAAAACAAACATTAGGAACACAAGAATCTGTAATTCAAAATATGTTTAATGAATGTAGTTCTTATACAAAAGTGTAAAAACAGGATAATAGAATTTAAGTTATTTTCAAAGTTTTCAGCTGGAGTGTGGCTGTTTTTCTTGGAATGTACATTTTATTTTCCTCTTGATATATCACATGTGGAATTGAAAAAAACAAAGACATTTGTATATTTCACAAATTTATTATGACCATGATTTTGTCAGTAAATGCATCATCTAGTAGCTGATGATACATTTACTGGTGAAACTATGGTTGCAGTGAATAAAATATTTGTAAAAGTTAGTTGTCTTTGTTTTCTTCTATTTTATGATTATAGAGTTTCACCAAGTATTGACAGTTCAAGTATCAATTATATAATATTGCATGTATCTGTTTCAAGAGGCAGGCTATTTGGTAACTGCATTTTACCATATCATTGCATCAAATTTTAAATATTTTTAAATATTCTTGTCTGTTTTGTAATGTTAGAGTAAAGAATTTACTCAGTCATAAAGAGAACATATATTTGAGGCATCTTTATAATTATCATGACATTTTAAAATAAAACTCCAGAAAATAGTATTACTCAGTCATAAAGAGAACATATATTTGAGGCATCTTTATAACTATCATGACATTTTAAAATAAAACTCAGAAGATAGTATTATTATTAATAATAATATTACTTTAATATTTAACCTACATAAAAACCAGTGTGTGTGTGTGTGTTTGTGTGTGTAACTTCATTCTTAATTTCTCAAAAATTGAAAGAAGTCATAAAAGCCAAAATATATTTATGAAGATAGAACATTTTGATTTTGGTTTCCTAATACAATTTTAGTGCTAGAGGTGCATGAGGCCATGAAAGAGGGTGCTGTGAAACCTAAGTGTGGTAAGTGTTGGTATAATAAGTCTAAAGTAAAGACATAATGTAGGAGCACCTAGACCAGAGTCAAGTGCATACAAGTTATCATGAACATGAAAATAATCCAGTTTTAAGCTTAAATCATTTCTGAATTAAAATATTTTCTGATACATTAACATTTTTAACAAAAAACAACCTTCTTAAATCAACAGAAACTTTAAATTTATAAAATTTATAAATAGGTTTGTAGTTTTGTATGTGTGACACTTAACATAAAAGTAGAACCTAATATTTTTGTTAGTCTATGTACAAAAAGCCATTGTTTGAAAGTGGTGTTACTGAAGTGCACTGGCTTTTCTATATATTACAAGTTTTAATCTAACTGATTTTTGCTTATAATTACTCTGTGAATATGCTTTGAATTACTCTCATGAATGATCTTAATTTTGATTGGCTCACAAAAGAATTTACCAACATTTGATTGACTCAACTGCAATTTTCTGCTTCTTTGTTGGTTATACTTGATTTCACAAAATATTTATTTAAGTTAGCTATGAAATGTGAGGATAATGTATACTATGAGGTAGAGTTAGTGGTACTTACCACTTTATTTTCTTGTGGGTTATATTCTAGTATTTTATAAATTATATTCTGCATTGTTTTGAGGTGATACTACTAATAAATAAATGCCTAACCCAATCTACCTCTTGCCATTAGCTGTAGAGTTTGTAGCTTGAGAAGTACTGTAATTTAGGTGTTCAGATAATAACTTCTTTGATTTAATAATTTTTATTGTTTTAGAACCATCACTCCTGTAACTTATAGGTGCTTATACTTGTCCATTTCAGTTTATTGGCCATGTTTTTTTTTCCAAAACCCTTCTGTTTGTTTCTTCTTTATGATGTGTTTTGAACTTGCCACTTTTATTAAGCAGGATAAGAAAATATTGATATTGGTGGAAGATCTTATATACAGCCTAAAATTAAAAATAGAATTGTCAGAATAAGGATCAACAAGCCAAGCACAATCTGAATTTAAAACTAGAATAAATGGATTCAGAGCTTAAAGGTAGTAGTACAGATATGGCTTGTTAATCAAAACAAATCCATGGACCATTTTAAATAAGCTATACTCCTTTTCCAAAAAACAAACAAACTTGGCAGCAGTCAGAACTCTGTATTTGTTGTTTTTCATTAGCTATCAGCAGCAGTTTTGTAGCATCTATATTATATTTTCTTGCTTATAATATACCTTTATTAATTAACAGCACATGTATAACAAATTTCTTAGTGAAAAACTTGCAGATTGCTTTGTTTTTTTTTGTGAATGCAATGTGTGATTACATATATCTGAAACAGTTTAATGTTATATTGGTATAGTTAATAGTTTATTCACTGTCAAGATTGAATTTTGCTTGTCTGGAAGTGATTACAGTTTATTTTTGTGATCCTATATATGCAAAAGAAAGAGCATCAGAAAGTTAGAAATTAGATTCATTTAAAACTTTTAACTTATATTTTGATACTGTTATATTTTAAAAGATATATGTAAACTGGACAAGTGTATATCCTGTTGTATAGATTTCATTTTTTTGTGTTATTTAACAATTTCTTTGCATTCTAAATTGCATTTTTCATGTATATTTGCATTAAAAAATGCTTCTAGTCAATTGGAACTTAACAGGTTGTTTTTGTTATGCTAAAAAAGGATTATTTTCAATTACTTGTTTCTATTGTTGATATAAACCATACACGTTCCTTTTAGTGTTGCAGAATTAATTGATTTTCAAGATGTCAGTCAGTTTAAACTTTGTCTAAAATATTGCATTTCCTGAATTATCATTGTAATAAATGAAAACAATATTTTAAAGTATTTTTGGCTAACAATTATCATTGCTAAAGTTAATTATTTTGTGTAGCTTTTTGTTTCTGAAAAACATAATTCAATGAACTGTTAATATATACATATTAAGAAAACAAGTTGTAAGTGCCAAAGAACTTAAAATTATCAAAAATGTGTTGTTTTTTTTCCTTGAAATAATGTGCATTTAGGGATATATTTATATAAATGTATGTAAGTGTCATTGAAGTATGTATTTTATCTTGAATTATTTTCCTCAGTCACTAAGTTTTAAATTGTTGCAACACTGAAATTTATAGTTTTAATAACCTATTTGTTTGCATGAAGAAGCTAAGGAACTGTGTAGATTTCGAGAAATGAATTTAGGAAGTAAAGTAAGAGGATGAAGTTATTTATGGATATTCCTATACAAACAGTTTCACCACAGAGTTGCAACAAATAGGAATTATCAATAATTTTGAGATATTGAGTTTACTTTAAACAAAACAAATTTGTACGATTTATCACTCAGACAAGGCTTTTTTTTATTTTTGAGGAACGTGTGATATTTAGTGTTGATTTTATAACACGCGAGTCCATCTTTTATGTGTATTTAAATTATTACCAATAACCATACTTCTATCAGCTTAGTGGTTCCATAAAGCTAAAAGCAATGTATCATTATAGGCCAGTATTTATTGTTGAAGGTAAAATAAATGTTTTATTTGCATCACTTACTCTTAGTTTTCATTTGTGAGAATATTTATAAATGGAAAGACAGGGAGAAATAAAACATTTTAGCATGATTGACTGCAGGTTTCATTGTGAACTACCAGAAGTAATTATTGACACACGTCAGCATGGATACCTCTCAGCATCATAACATGTTCATATTTAGCATAAATTTTACAAGTTACTACGAGAATACTCGTGTTTCTACCAGTGAATTCAAAATGGAGAATGAATTATTTTTGTTAATACTGTCCAGTCTTTATGGTATTGAAAAACTGTGTGAAAATAAAAATGAAAAAGCATGAACAAGAACTGAGTATATCACAGCTTAATCCATCATGAAGATGATGTTTGATGGAAATACCAGCAAAAATTGTGGTAATAAACTCAATACCCTTTGACCATAAACTTTGTTTCTTTTAAACATTCCATTTCCTTTGCTTCTCACAAACTTAAATATTTTCTTATTCTGCAAGAAACCTTTTAACATTTATTGTATTTTGTTTACTCAGACCATACTTCCATCTGAATAAATATTTAACTGCCCATCAAACTGCTGTCATTTTGGAAGTAAAGTAATATTTTCATGTGCACATGCAAGGTAAAGGATAAATTCAATCAATACTTACTGTAACCCACAGATAATTACAGGTCAAAAGATGTATTATTTATATACTGTTAAAAAATAGGTAGTTAACTCTGACATGAATCAATTGCAGCATTAAAATGACTACTTTACCCTTTATATCTGATTGAAAAACCAGTAACAGTGATTCATAGCTCTGAATTTTAATAAATCCATAGTAATTGTTTTTTGTTTGTTTTTTTGATAAAGCAATCGTGATAATTTAAGAGATGAAAATCTCTCAGCTTTCTGAACTTCAATTAAACAGCAAGTTGAAGAACGATTTGATTGAATAATGCAAAAAGAAAACTTATTTTTCACTAATGGAAGTTTGTTAAAACTCGTTTATTCCAAACAATTACAGTCAAGTACTTTAAAAAATTCATTCAAATTACTCTTCTTGTGGTAGAAATCACAATTATTTTAAGCCAGAATTTCATTAATTCTAGTTTAAATATTGTACAAAAGTTATTTTTAATGTAATTCTAATATTTAAAGCAAGTGTGATACTGACTGTGTTACTTCAGCTAAAGAAAGGAAGACTTTACAACTGTTAACAATTATGGAGGAATTTTATTTCTTAATGTGCAATATTTATAACTATAGCAAAGCTGCATATTTAAGAATCCTGTGTGCAGTTTCCATTTTCAAACATAACTGATGTACAACATACAAACAGTGCATTGTATATGCTTGGTATCAATACAGGATTTGAACTGGTAACTAAAATCTTAAAAAAGAAAATTGTAAATATGATTTTTGATACCGTAAATTCAAAGGTTTTTATCACAAGATATGTCTTTGGTTGTCTAAACCCATTGTTCCCATATCCTCCATTTTTATTGCTGACAAGCTATACCACTATATTTCCCTCAGTTTTATGAAAAACAGTCTACAAAGTGAGAAATATGCCAACTTGTCAACACTGATCAGCAACAGGCTTTGAAACAGATCTATTACTATTGTTGGAATGAGACTGTTAGCACAAAATATGTTTTACTCATTTGGCAGAAATCTAAACTAAAGTAGATGTGGATGTTTCAAAATTCTATTTAAATACTTTCTTTTCTTCAGACTCATTGTTTGTTTTGGAATTTCGCACAAAGCTACTCGAGAGCTATCTGTGCTAGCCGTCCCTAATTTAGCAGTGTAAGACTAGAGGGAAGGCAGCTAGTCATCACCACCCATTGCCAACTCTTGGGCTACTCTTTTACCAACGAATAGTGGGATTGACTGTCACATTATACACCCCCACGACTGGGAGGGCGAGCATGTTTAGCGCGACGCGGGCGCGAACCCGCGACCCTTGGATTACGAGTCGCACGCCTTACACGCTTGTTGGCCATGCCAGGCCCTTCAGACTCATACTGCTGGAAACTGGGTTTTGATAATTGTGGTGGGTAGAACACAGCCCATTGTGTAGCTTTGTGCTTAATTCCAAAAATCACCATTAGTTATTGCTTAAAATTTGCTAATAACTAGAGAGAGAGAGAAATGCAAATCCAAGTTATAATGATAGTTTTAGGATATTCATTCTGACTACTGTGTATGAAATTTGAAATACCTTTTATGAAAGACAACCCATCAGCTTTTACTTAATAACTGATCTAAGCTGGGGACAGTCAAGGCTATAAGTAGAAGATTATGGTGAGGGTTATTATTTTCCCTGTTTTCTTATTAGTTTATTCTTTCAGAAGTAAAACATATGAAGTTCTAAGTAAATGGATCCAATTTTACTTATAATAATCAGTCCCTGTAATGAATAAAACTTACAACTGTACCAACTCAAAACAAACAAGATCATTCAGAACAAACATTAAGTATTATTTAAACATGTGTTATCATAAAAGAAAATTTACAAAATAAACACCATGTTGAAATATGAAGGTTTTATTGAATCACAAAGTTTCCAGTTTTTAGTAGTGGAATTGTAAAAGTAAATACAGAAAATATTTGAAACCATGAGGAGATACACCACAATATAAATGTTGTGCAGCAATATGAGTGTGAAGTTTTGCTTTTTGGCATGGTGGTTTATCTGTTTTATGTTCAGCAACCAGTGAAGTACAAGTTGAGCTACTGTTCTATTGGCAAGTTCAAGTAATGTGTTCTATAAATACCATTTGGTTACATGCTAGATGAAGCTTTATCTCTGGCCAGAACACATTATTTGGAAAGCATTTCAAGTCTGTAGCAATCTGTCTGAGAGTCCAACATCATAGTAAAGCTTTTATGCAAACTCTGAGCTACTGACAATTCTCTACGTTTTTAGGCATTGGCATGACAGTAAAATTTAATATATAAATACTGTTTTTATGAAGGTTTATATGTGTAATGCTACTGATTTGATTTCTTCTAGCATATATTGGTATAATACATTAGCTCCTTGCTAGCTTATTTCTATATAGTTAAGACACTGGATGGGATACTGTGAGAGTTATTTCAGACCCTAAATTAGATCAGTGTTCATTAAAGTAGAACCCTTATATCGCTTTTTAATTTTCATAACATATGACTTTAGACAGTTATTCAGTTTCCAAATACATGAAGAGAGGGTCAAATGATGACTGGAAGATGTATTTATATAAAATATATTTTGTAAAGAGTTCTGTAAACACTAATAAATTTCTTGTATACCATTAGAAAACTTGAAAGTTTTACCCAGAGATACTAAGGTAAAAATAAGAGAACATTTTTATTATCTTTTATTTGTAGATATTTACAACATAAACAGAAATAAACATTATTTTCCTTTTAATGTTATAGAGAACAATACTGCTAAAATGAAGTCAAAATGTAGTTTGCTTTCTTTTAGAAATGGTGCCTAAATAGAAGTAATTCTCTATTGAATCATTGACAACCTCTGAAGCTATTTTCATGAAACAAAAAATCAAAGTGATGTAAGATAAAAGATTTAAGTTATTTATTGGGTGGCTTTTGATTTAATTGAAGTTTTCTTCTTATCTTTTTCTTCAACCCATCCATGTTGCCCTTCAAAAGACTGGCATATGCCTGAAAAAAACATTAGTGTATATACATAATTAAAATGTGCATTGTATTCAAGCTATTTAGAGTTATCAGTTATAGATATATACAATACTATCTATTACAGTATGGTAGGATTTACAATAAATGAATTTACCTTCAATTTAAAAACAATGCTAAAGGTTCATGAAACTTTTAAAGTAAATTTCAACTACAAGAAATCACACAGGTCTTTAAAGAAAGTTATTCATTTCTTACTGGGAACATGTCCATGAAGTACTGAACTTCTTTTGCAGGTCAGTGAAACCAACTTTAGTATGTAGTTGGTAGACTACATAGGGATATTATAGTTCCTGATATTTAACTTAGAACCAAAAAATGCACTCTGATAAAGGACTTATCTGTCAAACTCAAACAGCAAAAAATAATACTAAAAGGATTTACCTCTCAATAATGTGCAGCTATAAAGATTTGGAAATAAGTAAAATTGGGCAAACTATGCTCCTCTTGCACAAAATAGGTGTTCAAATCTGGTAGATACCATACATTACAGTGTCAGCTAAGTTTTGTTAGGCCATCCTTGGCCATCACTTTATATAGAAGTCATTAAAACCATGGAGAAAATGGCTTTATAGAGCTGGGGAACCAGATTTTTTATTGCACAAGATGTATGGCCACTAATATGTTTTTTGCTTGTGCAAGATCTTTGATTGGGGTAGGGATATTTACTTTTTCATAGCCTAGAAAATAATATAAACTTTACCATATTGGTGAGCAATTCAGATTCCAGATACAATACAACTTTAAATTAAGTATTAAAAAGGAGTCTTGGAAAGCTTTATTTTGGAAGCAATCCACCAAACACATCTTCCATGACTCACAGACTGGGTGTTAAAAAAAAAAAAAAGCCATAGAATTGGGGGCAAAGAATAAAAATAACTTCATAAAACTACTGATAACAATAATATGTGCAGTTTTCAATTAAAATTTACAATATGTAAAGTAATACTAGTACATCTATAAGAATAAATACAGAAGACTCACTATAGTTTAGAAAGTTGATCAAAGTTTCTTCACTCTATCTTAAAGTCTGTTTACTTTTAGTAGCATAATATAATAACAATGCTATAGAAGCACAATGAAGTACATATATCAAAACACCCTAAAAACTAAAATCATTTGAACTGCACATGAAACATAACATCTTAGAAAAATAAACCATGGACTGTAGAAAAATAAACCATGGACTGTGAGAACACTGCCCATAATTTTAGAAAGAAATAATGAGATCACCAGCAAAGAATCATCTAGTTGATAGTACACTACATTATTATTAATTGAAGAAAGTCAAATTAATGAAATTAACAAATACAATTTTAATTTTTAGTGTTCAGAGAAATTATGTACAATTGTTTCCTTTAATATAAAGAGCATTTCAGGAAATGACCTAAAACAGTGAACACTTTATATTTAGTGTTATTTCATATATATCAAAGACAGCTAAGAGCTAACAGAAAAATGTGATGTACACAATTTTAAGGGTCTTTTTTTTTCTAATTGTAATAATGGTTAACATAGAAATAAACCATTGTGACATTTGTTTTTAAAGCAAGGAATAAAACACAAAGCCGAATACAGTAATAATGGTTCAGATGATATGTCAAATCATAAATAGTTTATCCTTTTAAATGATTTACAAAAGCTTGAGAATGGATATTAAATGACCCAAATCTAAAAAGTAGTTTGTCTACTCCTGAGGTATCTTTAGGAGTTACAAGAATACAGAATAATAAAAAAACAACCTCAGAGAGACTCATCTGTCCTACTGTTTTGTATCTGCAGTGGCTATGATTTATAACTTTGAATAAAACTATGGATTAAGGTTCATCAAAACCTGCAACCTTGATAAAATACCAAACTTTAAGAGCCTGCCATACTTGCAGGTGCCTTCTCAGCACAACCAGCAAAATCAGTAGTAAAACTTTACAGGATGTTTATTTAACCAAACATCTAGTAAAACAGGGAAATATGTATCAAAGTTTTGTCAGATGTTCTATGCTAAGCCATTTTCTTTTGTATGCCACTGATAAACATTAGGAGTATGCAGGAACTGTATAAATTAAAGTGACAGAAAATAACCATTCACAAATATTTAAACCCTTAACATGATGTACTGTAATAATACTACAGACAAAACATTGACCAGAGTATGAAATTAAAACTTACCACTTGAAATCTGTTCACATCTTTAGCATTAATCTGAAAAAACAACAAAAACACAGAGACTTTGGGTAAGTAAAGTAAAAAACTACAACTCAAACATAACAAATTAAACAAAACTATTATTTCATAAATGATAAAAAAAAGTTTATTTTATAGCATAGGCATTCTCATATGTAAGTATAAACAGCTAGAAAGATGGCACTCAATTCAAGTGCCAGTATCATGAATGTTCTCAGGTGAATGTTAAATTGAATCATGAAATATACATATAAAAAATACTATTCTTACAGACTTTAAAAAAAGTGCATAATTAGTTGTATTACACAAGAACTGTGAAATGTTACCAAGTACTATTTTTTCTTTATTTTTTGAAAATTTCAATCATTAGTGCATGATGTACCCATGTTATTGGACTTGTTTTACATTTAGAAGACTGAAGACATTTCTATATTCATGTAATAGTATTAACTGAGAAAAAGCTGATTATAGTGTTGTATGAGGCTGTTCTAATTATTATAAACCTTTAACTTTGGTTTCTTATTATCATTTCAGCTGTGGCCTCTTCACTATAATTTTATGACAAATTAATAATTTTAAGAATTGTTGCTTTGGCAATGTTGTGAAATCATCTAAAAGCTACTGTAGTTGAATGCTGCAATGTTTGTATTCATTCACAAGTTGTCAAAAATTATGTCTATACTGTAGATTATTTTGAAATGTTCTTTTTCAGATGAAGTTTACATTATTAAAAATGTATGGAAAACCAGTTTTAGTTACAGTCAGAATTGTATAGTATGGTTCTCCCAGTTATAGTGACAAGTGAAATGTGTTTCAGAAGTAAATAAGTAATTTAAATTTATTTTAATTCTAAAAAACATAAAATTTAAATTAGACAGTTTTACCTTTTAATCACTAAAATATGAATAAAAGGTATTGAAATAAAGGAGAAAATTCTTGTGTAATTAGACCAACTAGATCACCAATAGGTGAGTTCTTAAGCAGGAAAACAATAATCTAAAACAAGTGACCAATGATCAATCAGAGGTTGAGGAGAATCCAGAACCAGAATCAAAGTCAATGGACTGGATATATAGAAGAAATGAGTGAAGCAGACCACCATCATAAGAGATTATACCAAATAAGGACACTAAGAAAAAGCATTCTTCTTAGCAGGGTACCTCAGTGTACTAAACTCCCTTTAATTAATTAATTATCACGAGGCAGTATGTAAGTACCTGTGAAGTCATGCACATTTTCAGATGTAGTCACAAGTGGTGGCATAACAACTATGCAAAGTCAGATTGTAATGTGTTATCCTGAACCTCAGAGAAGAAGATCAATAATGCCTAATGACTAGACATGCTTTGAGAGACCCCCCCCCCCTCATTCTCATCTGTAATGGCTGGCCAATTCATAAAACCAGCTTAGTCAATGGACACTCATGAAAATTCAAAATTAACATAAGATGGACTTGACAACTTACTCTCATACAGTGCAATGAAAATACCAAATAAAGTTAAAAGATGCAAGTAAGACTAAAGTGTTCATCATGGTTGTAGCTACAAGACTAAAGAAAATGGGTATCTTGTATCTAATGCCTCAAATGCTACACAAGGACATGTACAGGGAGATGGGAAAGGTAGAAAATAGTTGGTTTGATGTTTTATGGTGCAAAGCAGCTAGGTTATTTGTGCCAAAAATCCAGTAAAAGTTAATTAAACTAAAATTGTTAAAATTCATAAAGGAAATTAAGATAAAGCAAGTCAAAGTTTAATTTTTGAATTAAAAACATAAATAACATTAAATCCAATTTTCACATCTAGCCTACAGCAGTAAGAGAAAACCACAGTAATACAAGTTTTAAAAGACTTGTAGCAAAATTTTAATTATTATAACTCACCAGGATGACTAACGGTAGCTCAAACAGCAGCGTTAGTCACCTGAAGTTGGCCTTTCCAGTCCTGGTTTCGAGTTATTTGACATTATGGCCATTTTCTAATTTTGAATCGAACTAGATGTACTCTGATTCTTTAAAGGGAATCGCATTAAAAAAGGTCTAATGTTGAGAAAATCTAACACTGGTACTTGGTTGACCCTAGCCCAAATGGACCAGCCAAATGACCCAAGGGGGGCCACCACAAGGCTGCCTATCTACAGGAATTCAAGGCCAAAGTGGTGTGTTAGGGTTGGACCCCTCAACCTCCAGGATCCTCTCCTCCCCTTCACAGGTCACCATGCATGGCAAACAGGTGAGTGGATGTTTAGATCCCATAGGAGGTAAACTGAAAGAACAGAACCTTCCCCTGGGAGGTCCCCTCACTATGTACAGGAATCCACACTGAGGGGGGTAGAAGATGAGGTATCATCAGCCACCAGATGATGTAATCTTCTGAAGAAGCACACAGATAAAGGGTAAAATTTGTATAGGACAATTACAGGGGTACATATCACATGCAAGAGACACAACAGGACAAATCCATTCAAACACAGAATCTCACACTGGTCTTTTTCTTCTGGAAATTGAATACCTCAATGCCAAAAGAGGTATTGGTCAGTATTGTTATACAAGGATTACTAAAGTCATAGACACAAATGGCAACAGGTAACACTTAAATTTGCTTGCTTGAGATCCCATCTGGTTTGAAGCATCACAATGAAGGCATACAGAATCCTGATGTTAATAGAGAACAATGTGATGTAAGTAAGATTTCAACAATGTATTTGAATTTGTTCACAAGTTAACCTCTAGGATCTTCTCTGAAGGGTACCATTTACCAGAATCAGTTTTGTATGGGGCTGCAATTCTTTACAAGTGTCTGTTACTTTTTGGCAATAAATTTCAACAAAAAACAGACATTACATGATCCACTTGTTTTAAAATAATACATTCAAAACAAGTCAAATAAATGTACAAAACTTTCTTTATATTACTTGTTATAAGTTATATCCAGAGCTTTAAATAGTCTTTTTTCCTTAAAGTCCACACAGACAGGTTAAATAACTTCAGAACACCCTTTGACAAGACAAATTATTCTCCTTTACTTTGTTATTACAATACAAGGGTATAATACTCACTTTAAATCGCCACTATAACTGTTGGCTACCACAGTTGTATTGAAAGCTTTAAAATAATTGTTTCTTTTTGTTGAAAGTCCATACAGGTTTGTTCAATTACTTTAGAACACAACTGACATGTTATTATTCTCTACTCTGTTGTTACAATACAACAACCATTATATGCTCTTTATGGCAAAATTCACAATAATGCAGTTTAACTATTATTTCACATTCACTAACTTACTTATTTGAACTAACTCAGTTGCCTATGTATACATAAAACTATAGTGCCCATTTATGGTCTTTTTTTTTTGGAAATTGAATATATCAACACCAGATGTCTATATAATTGTAAAAGGGGTATTGATCCATATATTGATACCTAGATTACCATACACAACAGTCATAGACCCAAATGGTAACAGGGAAAAATTTACTTGCTGGAGATCCAATATGGTTTGAAACACATCACAATGAAATACCCAACAACTTTCTACAAACAGTAAGATATTATTATGTAAAAATAATATCTTAACTCTTTAACTGGGAGAGATGATTTAATTTGGCTTCCACATGTTGTGCCTCTCCTGGTAAAGACGAATTAACTCTTCCTGATGTTGTTTGACACTATTTTTAAATGGGGAGGCCATTTTATCTCATCTGAGCAATTACTTCTTCTTTTATAGCTATTCTATGTTATTTTACTGGATGTTTTGGTCATGTGGCTATTTACTGGTGGTGGAATTTAGCAGTTTTTACTGCTGAAATAATGGCAAACAGTTGTCGTAAGCACACAGCTGTATCAATTTTGACTAAAATTTTAACTAGTGATGATTCATTGTTATAACCAGATTTTGAAATTTTAAGTGACTATTTTCACCTTCTAAACCTTCTAAACTATCAACATGCAACTCATTCAACATCAATTTTTAGTATGGTCCATTCGAGCAAAGACATCCAGTGAAAATGACTTGTCTAAGTTTTTGACATAAACAAGTGCAGTCCATCTGGGCAAAAAACATCCAGCGAAAGTGTGTTAGATATATAGTTTTATGACCAAGTGTGGTCTGCCCAGCCAAAAGCATCCAAGAGAAACACCTTGCATAAGATACAGAGAGCAACAAATATGGTTTGCTCAAGAAAAATATAGAGGGAAGTGCCTTGGATACATAGGATTAGGCCAACTGCAGTCCACCTGGGCAAAGAACATCATATGGCAGCACCTTATATAAAAAATTTATGTTTTAATCAATAAATGCAATCAACCCAGGAAAAATCTGAAAAAAAGGAGGGGGAGATATGTATTGGGGAGTCCAGAGACAGAACATACTGGAAACAGTGCAATGGGTGTCTGTGATTCCTTATTCTGAAAAGCAGAAAGACCCAGATTGTAACTATCCTGGGTCAGTATAACTAGGCAAAAATCCCCATCTGCTTTACTCATGAATTCCATGTGCGATGTTCTTTTATATATGAAACAGTAATATAAATGCATATACACACATAAGTGGCTGGTAATCTTACAAATATACCTATCTCAACAAGTGGAAAAACAGAAGTTATTTGACAGGGCACTCCTATAATGAACAACAGTTGAAACAGACAAACCCTGATCAAATAACCAGTTAAAGAACTGGAACATGTCCAGAACAGAAGAACTGGAAGAACTGTAGCTATGGTAAATGGACCAAAGTCTAAGTAAGACCAATGCCTCTGCTACATACAAAAGGAGGAAAGGCAAAAGGTTCAGTCAAGGAACAGTATTAGACAAGGACTGCATCTCCAAGTTAAGGCAAGGTACTGGACAAAAGCCATTATGGTTGTTGAAGAAGCAATCAGATAGAGGAAAGGGCAGGAGCTGTTGTTTCAGTAAGTACCAGAAGAGAGAGAGGGAGTTATACCTAAGTGAATCAATATACAACAATCAGCAAAACATGACAAGGAGTAGTCTGGTTAAGGGAAATGACACTGGAATGGATTCTGATCAGAGAGAAGGCATACAGATAAAGACCCTCTCCATTATCAACTAAAAGCATCCACACCAAGAGCTAAAAAGTAAGGAACTGGAGGCAAAAAAGGAAAAAACATTTGACATTCCAGTCAGTTGAGAACACACCCATAGAAATGCCTCAGGAGAACTTGGATGGGACAAAATAAGTGATTGGACACAAAATTCATAATTCTGGGAATATGACATGCCAGAACCATCATGTTCTGCTCATTGACCTAGTTCATAAGTTCCAGGGTCTGAAGAAAGAGATCTGAACTTGGTTTCTTTTGCTTGGTGATATAGTTTTCAACAGAGAAATGGTCATAATGAACCACATCCACCTGCCCACACAGTGCAAATGATATAGAGCCCAATGAACGGCATAATGTTTCTAAGTTTTCTAGAAAAAAATAACAATACCTAATCCAGCAAGTTATATGGCAATTTCCATCTGTTGCTGCACCTCCAGCTGAACATAAGACACGAACTCCCCTTGAACTAGAGCCAGTACTTTCTCAGGAGATATCACTGACCCTGAAACCCAGGGAATTGTGTGTGAACCATTGGCTATTAACATGGTAACTTCATCATCTGCCACATTAAACCTTGAATTCATATGAACAAATTAGAAGCAATTCCAAAAGGGAAAACTTGAAACTGGTACACCTGATTCCTGCAAATGAAGGAAATGATAGGAGAACAGGGCAATCAGAACATGCATGAAGTTGTGCAAGATTGTGAACTTGCTCATCCAAGAAATGGGTAAATGGTGGGAAAAAAAACCTCCATCTTGTCCTAAGGAACCATTAAGTAGTAGTTGAGAAAGAAAATATCAATGATGAGGAACTAGAATTTGTTCATTTTGGGAGGTGCAGAAAGATATTAAAACCACAGAGAGGGATAAAGGACCCTCTCAGTAGATCCCATGTCTAAAACTTCTAATATCATAGCCTTGAGATGCAGAAGGTCAGAAGAAAAAAACAGACAGAGGGGAAAGATACAAGAAGTTAAGAGAAGAGGCACACAAATGAATCTTAATGACTCATCAGTCACTCTCAAAATTGGTCCAATCATCTGTGATCAGAAAAGGACATGTCTCTAAAAAATTGGAATGACCAAGAATAAATGTAAGGAGTCACTAGCTAGATGTGTGATAGCCAACCTGACAGAAAAGAGAATGGCAAGAAGAGGTATAAAGATGAGAAATGGAGAAATATGGAGGGTTCATGGATCAAGGAAGAGAAATACACTCACAAACTTGCAAGAGAAAAAAACCAAGGAAAAGGAGAAGTGAAGTTGAATAGCTTCAGCTCAAGCTCCAAGGTAACAGGAGTACCTCCAAAGATTTCAAGGAAAAAAAAAAAAAAAGGGAGCCAAATGGAGGTCACAGAAGAAGTGAAAAGAGCATCTCGTCCTAGAAGGTCTCAATAATAGAGAAACCACACAAGCAGGATCAATATAGTAAATTAAACCCTGGCTAAGGTATTAAAAAGGGCCTACCATAAATCCCAAGGAAAAACTATCAGGGTCATGGTGTGAGACTTCAGACAAGAAATAAAGAGAAGATAGAAAAAGAAGTTAAATAAAAAAAAAAAAATGGAGATGTGAACATTGAGAACATTAATGGAGACAGGAAGTCAGCCCTCCAAGTGAAAAAAAATAGACTGCAGGGATTGGGAATCCAAGAAAAGAAAAAGAGGGCAGCTGTAAGCCATGTGGAGTTGAGAAGGACAAAACATTTGAGAGCAGGAATGAACCTGGTCCAAAAATGTGTTAAAAGGGGGCATGTATGTATGGAGAAGAAAGAAAAACCAAAATATCCTCAGTGTGAGTCATGCAGTAAAGAACAGAACGAATTAGAAGACATAGAGGAAAGTGAAGGTAAAGAACAAACTTGAGAAACCAAATCCACAAATCCTAACAACAAAGGAACTAAGTAAGCATGGTAAAAATAGAAGATGAAATCCTCGTCAAGGTATTGTAAAGAACCAGCCATACTGAATCATGTAGGTATATTAACCTCTTGATAGTGATTAGAAAAGGAATTAAAAGTAGATAAAACAATAAAGCTAAATAAGGTTTTCTCATGGTTTCAAATAAAGTAATGAGATATGCAAGACTCTTTTCAATTTTTGTTGGTTGAAGAGTTGCTAATGTTATTATAATTGTTAAAGTTAACATTTTCCTTATGTAAGGTATGCGTGTTCTTCTTATAGTAAAGCCACATCAGGTTATCTGCTGAGCCCACCGAGGGGAATTGAACCCCTGATTTTAGTACTGTAAATTCGTATATTTACCACTGTACTAGCGAGGAGCCCTTATGGAAGGAAGTAGTAGCTACCACACTTGGAAATTAATGGTTGTCATAGCAATTCTTCTCATCAAAATGTTTTAAGAGTTAACATTTGAAAAAGCAAGACAAATTTTGCAAAATTGGTCAAGTTTAATCTTACAGAAACATGTCTGTTAAAACACAGTGCCAAGGAAAAGAATGAAGTTAATTCTGAGTGCAAATGTTTATGAGGATCTACTGTGTCTGGAGGATGGCTTGCCTTCCTTCTGTTGAAGGGCTATTGTCAGTGCAATTTACATTACAATGTGTCTTCAGCTGAAGACAGCACAAGCTAGCAGCATGCACAATATTTCAAAGGCAGACATGCAAGGAATAGCAACTTGTATGTAGAGATATAAATCTATCATTTTGGAATATTTAAATTTACAACTTATAAAAATTAAAAGTTAAAAACATTCAAAATTTACCACAGTGGCTATTTTCTTATTTCCAAGATGTGCCCGAACCAGACATTTGTACTCTGATGTTTGTGGTGGTGGATTAGCTAAAGTTTTAGATGGCCGAGGATGAGGTTTGGTTCGACCATCATCTGAAAATTAAAAAAAAAATCAAGACCTATGTTGTTAAATACGTTACTTGATTAATTTTCTTTTAGTTATTTATCAAAAAATTAGTAGTTTTTTTTCAATTGTAAGTTGATATATAGTGTACTGTGATGCTTTCCATCATTTACCCTAATAAAGAATTAATGGATTTAAGTTTGTCAACTTGTTAACTATAGCTAAGCAATTAGCTTGGATAGAGCCCTGTAAAATAACTGATTAATCTACATTATAACTAACTAAATTAAAATTTATTCTTCCAACTATTGAAGTAATCAAAATATTGCTATTGTGATTTCTTACTATCATTTGTAGTTAATTCAAGCATGCTAATGTAATTAATTATAATCACAACTCACAAAAATAATCAACTAATCAAAATTAGGGTTTACTTTTTCTTTTTTAGATTATTTTTCATTATTCCAGCTATCCAAGTCTTAGTTGAATGTAATCCATTAATGAGCTCAATGAATAATTGATAAAAAAAATTCTAATAGTCTTTCAGCCCAAGTTAAACAACTGATTTCGTCCTTGCTTATATTAAACAACCTATATGTCTACTGAGGTACCGAGATACATTCCACTAATTGCCCAGCTTTTGTGATAAACACTTTAATGGTAAATTGATAAGTACTATAGTTTGATTTTAATCCAAGGAATTGTGCACTTTATAAAAATGTTATTACAAGTAATAAATAAATGTATCCAATATAAAATTTGTATCCTTTCTCTTTTGCAAACTAGTATTTGGTCTCTTCTAATAAAAGTATACAACTTTTTTTTTCCCTTGAACTTGTAGCTGGAGAAAATATTTCTTTTTTATATAAAAGACAGCAAAAAATTAAATTATATATTTTCTTGAAGTTTGAATTAAAAAAAGCTGTAATAAAAGGCTTTAATAGAAAAATATTTTACAGTTTCTTTTTCTTGATTTTCTATTATGTATCTGAATTCAATAACAGATATTTCTAGCTTACCCACTTCTTTTTTTTAAAGTTTAGTATCAGAACTTGCCATAATTAATTATTACAAGTAATAAATAAATGTATCCAATATAAAATTTGTATCCTTTCTCTTTTGCAAACTAGTATTTGGTCTCTTCTAATAAAAGTATACAACTTTTTTTTTCCCTTGAACTTGTAGCTGGAGAAAATATTTCTTTTTTATATAAAAGACAGCAAAAAATTAAATTATATATTTTCTTGAAGTTTGAATTAAAAAAAGCTGTAATAAAAAGGCTTTAATAGAAAAATATTTTACAGTTTCTTTTTCTTGATTTTCTATTATGTATCTGAATTCAATAACAGATATTTCTAGCTTACCCACTTCTTTTTTTTAAAGTTTAGTATCAGAACTTGCCATAATTAATTTGGCTAGTCATTGGTGACTTTGCTTCACAGATATAAAAAAAAAAGTATTTTTGAGCCCCTTGTTGCCAGAACCTAAATTTTGTCTCTTCACAGCATTAGAGAATGAACAATTAAGACTGGGGTTAGATATTCAAAATAACGTTTGTGTACACAAATGCTGTAATGATCCAAAGTTGTGATAAAAAATTTTATGTAATTAAGATATAACTATTTAAGTTACATTACATAAGATAAAACACTACATCCATATGTACTGTGTACATCATGCATTAATGAAAATTTTAAATAACAGAGTTTCCATATAAAATCAAATGTATACAATTATAAAAAAAAGCTGAAATAAAAACCAAGACCAGAATTTCATAAAAAAAAAGGAATTATCATGAAATCAGTACAGACTGTAACATAAAAATATCTTTTGCAAAATGAATATATGCTTACTGTAATTACAAGTATTACAAACTTTAAAACACTGAAGTGTTAATGCATATAGTACTGTAAAAGTATTGTACAAAAAAAGATGCAATAAACATGTAACAAACTTTAAACAGGTACTCAGCAGAAGAGAATCAACACATTACTAAGTATAATACAAACTAATTATGCAACAAGTAATTCATGATTAATCATTGTTGAAAAAAATCTGATACTATCAATTGATTTACTTGACATTTTGAGCTACATTCTTCTTTAGGAATGCACTAGAATTTGTAACACTGCAAACAATTTAAATTGTTCTACATACAAAGAACAATATACATTATTACATAACAAACAGAGAAATGTTCAAAAGCACATTAAACAAAAAAATATATTATTAAA
Source organism: Tachypleus tridentatus (assembly GCF_004210375.1). Classification (NCBI taxonomy): domain Eukaryota; kingdom Metazoa; phylum Arthropoda; class Merostomata; order Xiphosura; family Limulidae; genus Tachypleus; species Tachypleus tridentatus. The sequence goes on along the minus strand of NC_134830.1, from coordinate 1,026,638 downwards.
CACAATACATTAAGTAAAAACACAATTACACCTACAAAGAATACAAAAAACTGATACAGTACAATAAATATTATATAATGGAAAAAAAGCACAAGTGAGTAAAAAATTGATAATTATGAATAATACTCATTTAGGTGACTGAAGCCTTCTAATGATAAGTGTTGTGGCATGAATATAATGGAAATAAAAATCATGTTTGGTACAGCTCAGGAAAACTGAGCAAATATGTCCAACTACTTATAAAGGCTGAAAAAGAGTAGTTAAATTTAGTTATCTGAAGTGCAAGGTTTGGAAAACTGTTGTATGTTTCTTCTAGAACAGTGGTTGCCAAACATTTTGTGCTTATGGCACTCTAGAAAAATAATGTTAACTTTGCTGCACACTTGTCTGACCCCACCCAAAAAGAGGGCAGTTTTTCTGATTAAAAACATGGAATACACTAATTTGGGACTATTTTGAATAAAGAATTATGCTCTCAATTTAAAAATATGGTCATGTTGACCTGAATAAACTTGATTATTTTATACGATAACGAAAAAGCATATTTGATTCCGTACACTTACAAAATTTCGAGGCACATTGTTTGGGAACCACTGTTCTAGAGCAGTTAAAATTATTATTAATTACTGCAAGAGGAGATATGATTTAGTTTACATGTGGAATTAAAAATTCTAATAATCAAAAATATAATGATAATATTACTGATTAACTGCAAATAATTTAAATTATACTAATTAGAATCACCATTAACCTCTTCCTTACCAGAGCATTTTGTAAGGGTTTTTAACACTATATCCATTAATATACATATATCCATAGAAAAAAATCTTATGAAATAGTGAACTGCTAAACTTAAAATCAGTTTTAAAGTTAACATGTTACCTCACACATATACATAATTTTTGTAATTGTTGCTTTACAAATATTCCATGGAAGAAAATTATGGAGGCTCATAGATTCATGTAATTAGGGTAAAATTACTATTGTTGTTAATTTCCAAGATTAAATTGTACATATTTATGTACTAATGTGAAGAAAATGTTTTTCTCATCTATACAGTTTTAGTCTCTGCCATTTAAGAACTTAACAGTTTAAAGCAAGACAGAAATGCATTTCTCTAGCTCAATTGACACATTCATTCATAAGGGTGTATTCCAAATGGAAATGTGCATAGGGAAAAACTGCAATGCAAAAGTGTGAACCCATCTATTTATAGCAGGCAGACTTAGGTAAGTCCTATTCTAAATGTACAGAAAAAACCATTGTGAAAATATTACAGTACAAAAATAACAAGTTTCAATTCAGTCCTCTAAGAAAAACTTAAATCTCTTTTCTTGGTGTTTTGATTGGTAACCAATTAAACATTTCTGCCAGTGCTTTCTTTGTACATTTTGTAATGTGACTCCACATTTCCATGTCTTATCTATTATAAGGGGTTTCATTAAGTATAGAAATGAATAGCATCAGTCATTTTACAATGTGCTTTAAAAATTTTGGAATTCAACATTACAAACAGACATGTTTGGATTTTTATCAACAATTAGGCCTTAGCTGTCCTGTTTCAGCAGGAGACAAAGGTTGTTTTTATTAACATTGTTATTAATCATATTATCAGTAGTTTCCATTACATGATATGAGACAGACTTTAGGTAAATAAGAATGTTAATTATAACCAATCACAAAGTTAGAAGGAAAAGTGTAGTTTTAGTATGACATCATGTGTGGAAAGGAAACTATTGTATACATGTTATCCAACCATTTTTCAATATTTATTCAATGTATTTTCATGATAACAAATTACACAAAACCAAAGTGACAGCTGGAAATTTTTTTTGCCTCAAGAAGTAAATAAAGCAGACTGCAAGACTTCACGAGTATTTATGGGCAAGATTTCTCAACAAAATGCACTTCAGATCCTTTTTATAAAAGTTATAAGGGCAGTTTCTTTGAGATTTGTTTCAGTTAAATAAAGAAGAGAATTATTTAATCAGTATTTCACAGAAAATAAATACTTCATAAAGACAAGCAAATTTTTCAATACTGGAAATCATGGAAAAGTTCTTGAATGTCTGATGACATCACTCCTTCAACCCAAGTTTTAACTGACAACAAGCAATACCATTGTGTTTATTTCAGCTTCATGAAAACCATAGATAATATGACTTGTAAAATGTAAGATATGCTGACTTGTAAACACTGATTACTAACAGGTTTTGAATTATATACATGTACCTTCATCTGCAAATGAAGATGTGTCACATGACTATTGTGGGAATGAACCTCATTAGTGGAAAATAAGTTAAAAACTGGTTTGATTGGATCCCTAAAATTGTAAAATTGTTGATGGGATAAGATAATAGACATTTTATTAGTTTTTCTAATAAATAATTCAAAAGTAATTAACAATGTTTCTAGCCTGAGCTCTTCATCAGTTACTGTATAAAATTCATTTATAAAATGATACAGAGAGATGTGCAAAGGTAAAAGGCAACATTATCACAGAATAAGTGTCGTAAACTTAATTGCAGTGCAAGAAATAGTAAAAATATTTGCTACTAAAAGCAGCCTACAAACTTATTCCTGATTAGATCAATCATTATTCACACTGATCAAAATATGCAGAAATACTTTGACTGAAATTTTTAGTCTCAATATTACATATTTTAGGGACAATTTTGTGTTTTTAAGGGACAATTGCAATTATAAATAAGACTATTGTGACATCTTAATATAATTTTGTTTTTTGAATTCTTTTTATCACTTTTTACTTCTAAAATGAAACAAATTTCTTTAGAAACTATAAAGCTAATTCACAAGACTAACAATTCTTTGAAAAGTACTTAATTAGGCAGAGTGTAAGCAGTTAACTGAGAAAATATTTAAAAATGGAAAATAATAGACTATACAACATTATTAATGTTGTAAAAAAATTGGATAGTCTCAGCAGGGGTAAAAATATTCTAAATTTTTAGCAGGACACATGTCCTGCTGGATAGTTAAACTTGCCAGACATTTTAGCAGGACACCTCAAAACTGTCACGGACATTACGAAAACAAGAAATCAAGTTGAGACAATTATTATATAAAACAATCATTTTATTTATGGCACTGAAACATTACTTCAAAGCAAGTGGCAACAAGCCTTGTATCCATTAAAAATGACATATTAATCAAACTGGTAGATTTAGTCATCCAGCACTAAGACATCAGCTGATGTGGACTCAGTATCTTTATTGTCTCTACGTGTGCGAGTTCCATGTTGACACACAAATCGTCTGGTTTTCTTACTGTCCTTCCACCAGGATTCTACAGACTTGCACAGTAATTCTGTGCTTGCAAGATCACAGGTCTTATTCTTAGCTAATTTTATTGTCATCAAGTCATTAAGAGAATCATTTATTAGTTTGGACCACCAGTCAACCTTAATAACTGCCATCTGGGAAAATCCACATTCTGGTTCAGCAGATGATATGGAAATCACCTGCATCAGGCATACCAAGGCCAAAACTGTTGATCTAGGGAAAGGTTTACCGTCCTCAACAGTAATTTGACTTAACATGTGGGCCCACAATCCACTTGCACTACTAGCTAGGGACTCATCTGATTTGGTAAATCTTGTGGCTTTGAGCAGTGTCTCGTGTAAGTCAGCTTGGCAAATATCAGCTGCAATGTTGAAACCCTTAGCTTCTAGCAGAGCACCAAAGTGGTCTAATATTATCTGGAGTTCATTTATGGCCATAAGATGACAATGCTTCCTTGCTTTTAGGCCAGTTGCTTGGTTCAAAAATATGAAAGACACCAATAAAATCTTTATCATATTCTTCAAATCTCTTATTCAGATATGTGACAATTTTACCTATGAAGATGGCAGTTTCTTCAGCCACAGATTGAGCAACTGTCTCTTTTGTGGCACTTTTTGAGCCTCTGGCCCTTGTCTGACCACTAATAGCAATCACCTTTCCTTTAAGTAACCACTTGCCAGTTTGTTCACATGTTGTAAGCTCTTTAACAATTTTCTGGAATCTCTCAACATGATTCAGATTACCCAGCTTCTCTTTGCAAACAGTGAATTTGTCAGAAACAATGTTCACAGTAGCAGAATTGTCTTGCATTTTGAGACTAAGAGATGTCAAAACAGGCAGAACTGCCAAGAGTATGTCCATGTACAAGATGAATTTAAGGCTTGTCAAAGTACTGTATAATCCTGCAGCTTTCTGTCCATGTTCCCCTTTGTCATGCAGCTTTACTTGATACAAAAGATCTGCTAAAGCTGGCCCGTTATGAGAAACTGACTCAGAGAGCTCTTTGTAGGCCACCCACCAGGTTCCTGTCCCTTTTGTTGGCTTTCTAACAACAATGTTGTTGGCTTTACCAGCTTCTCTGAGGCCAGCCCAGTTCTGTGGCAAATTGTCATAAAACTTCCATAGGTTTTCTAAAAAGGTTTGGGTACTATCAAGGTAAGGGATGTCCTTGATGGTCTTCTTAATTGCAAGTTACAATCTGTGACTAACACAGTGGATCCCTATCAAATAAGGTTTTTGCACCTTCAATCTGTTGACAAGTCCTTTATTTGTGCCAAAATTAACAGCTGTCCCATCAACTGTCAGGCATACAATTGATTCAAGCCAGTCAGGAAACTTGCCCTATATGGACAATGCTGCAAGTACAAAAAATTAGTACCCAATATTAGTTACTTTCTGTTTAAAAAAAAAAGTACATTTGTACTTTGCAAAATTCAATTGCTCCGTTACCTATTACGCTAGTTGTGCTAGGTTAAGCTCCAATTCTGTCAGTGGGAAATACATGGTTGTTCTTGGTTCAAATCAATTGAAAAATGCTCGAGTTTTCACTGATGTATATTAATAATGGAATGACTATGTCAACCTGAATTAAAACACAAATGTACATGAAATATTGTCCATTTTAATTTTTCTTAATTAGGAATTCAGGATAAATCCAGAAAATTCTCATCCCAGGTAATTAAGAAACCTTTACCTAAACTAAGTGCCTGTAACAAGTGTTCAGAATCAGCCTTCTCAACTGACTGCAGACACAGAAAGTGGGTTACTGGGTAACAGTCACTGTCCAAGTATCTTACATAGACCATCTTGTTCTCAATGTTGGCAGTGTCTATTGAGCTGTCAGTCATAATGCCAAAGAATAATGAGGTGTGCAGACGAGATTTGACATTAATTCTAATTGTTTCAGCAATATACTTCATAAAGATAACTGCTTGTTTGTCATTGGCATAATGTTCTGTTATGTTCATACTAAAGTTGTGCTCCTGCAGCAACAAAAGCTCTTGAAAATCACTGAATGGTTTGGCATTCAAAGCCATATAATGGGCAGTCCTGAACAGCACAAGCAAACGATCTTTCTTAGTCTGGTTAAGTTTGCTCAATTCTTTCATCATGGCAGTTAAATCAGGTGTTTCTTCTGCTGTCTTAGCTTGACAGCTTGGACTGTGGGCACAACTGTTTTCATGCTCCTTAACAGCACTTGCTCTCAGGTTGGAAGATCCTGTTATGAAGGTGTTCTTCTGCCTTCCACTACTTTGGTCATATTCCTGAC
>NC_134830.1:979759-1020567 GCF_004210375.1 Tachypleus tridentatus | reverse complement strand
GACATGCCGAGCCCTGGGAAGTATGAACTTTAACGGTAGACTATAGGGCCTATTACTTACCTTTCATACAGATAAGTTAAAAGAACGATAAGAGTCAAACAGATCATATGTTACTTCTATTCAGTTGGTCTTATAAACACTTTTAGAATCCAAAACTAAATAGTGCATTATTGTGTATTACCACAGTTTGTTTGTTTTCAGTAAAGATCTACAAGTTCCTGTGTTCCATTCATTTCAAAGATGAGTCTTTTATCTGCTTAATAGTTCGTACCAGTACAATACTGGTTGAAGGTAATCACTATACTACCGTAGGTTTGATATGTTAGATCGCAAGATGTACGTTGCATACTTGACACATCAGATTTGGAAATTCATGTCCTCTTAGTGAAATCCACACTCCTGCACCTAAATATTTTAACCCGATTCACCACGTCCAAAAGAGCATAACGATTTTATTTTGTTACTTGACGTATAAAAACAGAAAAATAAACTACTGGAACTGTAATGTATACTTATGTGACACATATTATTCACAGTAAAACATGAAAAATAAATAAATCGCTGCGGAAATTCAAATCCTTAATTCTAGCGTTGTAGATTCTGCAGCTTACCACTGACAAAGAATCGTAGATTTTTTAACTTTCGCACTAATATCAAGAAATACATATTTGGGGGTTGAAGTTAGCTTGTAGTATTTAATCTAAAACAGTAGGTAAAGTAAAAATTGTGGTGACAATACGATTTATAATTGTACAAATTGTTTTGGAATTTCGCACAAAGCTACTTGAGGGCTATCTGTGCTATCCGTCCCTAATTTTGCAGTGTAAGACTAGAGGGAAGGCAACTAGTCATCACCACCCACCGCTAACTCTGGGGCTACTCTTTTACCAACGAATAGTGGGATTGACCGTCACATTATACGCCCCCACGGCTGGGAGGGCGAGCATGTTTAGCGCGACCCTAAGGATTACGAGTCGCACGCCTTACGCGCTTGGCCATGCCAGGCCCGATTTATAATTAAAACAAATCTGAAGATATTTCAGTTACGACCATCAGAGTAGTACTAAATTTGGAGGGAGTGAATAGTGACGAACTCTTTTACCCCCTCCCCGACTGAACAGCTAATTACCAAATTGGACATTTAATATAGTTACTGCGTTTACTAATTAATATGAAATTCAGTGTATAAGGTATATTACTGTAAAATATCAGTGTATGCAAAGTCAGAGAGCTTTCAGTTAATTAAAAAAATTTAGTTTACATAAAGTGCTCTATAGGTGGCATGATTACAGTCATATCGATCCACACTTAATTACATAAATACGGGCAATAATTTGCATTTGAGATAAATGAGCACTACACTCTATGCACATGATATAAGGGATCGAAGACCCCGCAAGATTGCGCCACTGGTTAGTTTTAACATTGTTTACAACCGCTCTGAATAACGCTTAAATCATCTGGTTAGTACAGATCAGTCAGTGACTGAGATTTTAGGTTTGTCCCTTGCTAGTACAGCGGTAAATCTACGGATTTAAACGCTAAAATCAGGGGCTCGATTCCCGTCGGTGGGCTCAGCAGATAGCCCAATGTGGCTTTGATATAAGAAAAAACACACAAACACGCTTTTAGATTTAAATTAATATGCCGAATAAAACTGCAAAAATAATAGTTCTTAAAGCACTTATCGGTTTTTAAACTATACAGACATTTTAAATATAATATTTTGAACCTTGAAGTAATTAACATATAATAATAAAATCCAAAAATTAATTATTACTTATTTTGCACTAACAGCATTTTGTTTTAACTCTGTGAACTTAAGCGAACAATAATAGTAAACCTTAGCGTTATGTTACTTATTGTTGAGTATGTTTAAGAGAAAAGGTTTGCTTTAAATAATAGAATATCTTCCGTGAAAATCCCCCCCCCCACACCAAACATGCTCACTCTTTCAGCTGTGGGGGGCATTATAATGTTTCAGTCAATCCCACTGTTCGTTGGTAAAAGAGTAGCTCAATATTTGACGGTAGGTGATGATGACTAGCTGCCTTCCCTCTAGCCGTACACTGATAACTCAGGGACGGCGTGTAGCTTTGCGCGAAATTAAATGAAACAAACAAGTTATCGGTAAAATCGACTCCCAGTAAGAATGGTATAACTTATATTTGGTTTATTTATCTAGTTATATTTGGTAACTTATAGTTAAGATATGTATGCTTCATGAATTACATATGTGGTGTATGTACTAAGGTATGCTTGCTAACTTATGGTTGATTCATGTACGTTTGATAACTTATGGTTGAGTATATTCGTTGGTATGCTTGCTAACTTATGGCTGACATGTGTACAGCGTTTGATGTACTAGGGTTAAAGTTACAATATTGTGTATCATGACGTACGGTACACATTAAATTACCTGCTCTAATGTCAAACTTAACCTTTAGCTTTCTGCCATATGACATGGCAAGAGAATCAACTTAAAGACAATTATGTTTATTTCATACTTTAGACTTTGTTAAATAACCAAAAATTTAAATCCATTCGTGTTAGATAAATATGTTATGCGCTATTGACTGAAGTGAGATCGTTTCGTGAATCAGAGTATGACGGGTAACTTTTTCCATGACAGCATCTTACCTTTAAAATATGCGAGTATTTTAAATGTTTAGAATTTGAAAAGTAATTACATTTGCTTTAGAAATGCTTTTCTTTCTCTCGGTATATCTTTTTTACAGTGAATTAAGTAATATCCTTTCTAGTCTTTCCGCTATATTACTCGATAAGTCTGAAGGCTTAAAATGCGCCCCGGCATGGCCAAACGCGTAAGGCGCGCGACTCGTAATTCAAGGGTCGCGGGTTCGCGCCCGCGTCGCGCCAAACATGCTCGCCCTCCCAGCCGTGGGGGCGTTATGATGTGACGGTCACTCCCACTTTTCGTTGTTAAAAGAGTAGCCCAAGAGTTGGCAGTGGGTGGTGATGACTAGCTGCCTTCCCTCTAGTCTTACACTGCTAAATTAGGGACGGCTAGCACAGATAGCCCTCGAGTAGCTTTGTGCGAAATTCCAAAACAAACAAACAAAGGCTTAAAATGCAAAATCTCTTGTTTCGATACCCGCGGTGAGAAGAGTAGAGTTAGCCCGTTGTGTAACTTTGCGTTTAGCAACAAACAGTCTTTTTATAACAGCAACTCCTACAAACAGTATTTGCTAGACCTGGACTAATCATATATATTTTTTGTTGATAGTTTGAGTTAATACGAGTTATTATTATTAGTAGGAAATCTAGCTTATAAAGATATCACCCACAATAAAACTGATAGTAATGTAAAGTCCGGTCGTTGAAGTGTAGACACGAAACGAGAATTGTTAATTGCATAATGTAAGGTCATTTTGGCTGTGGTAAAGAGGCTGAAATTTTTGTTGATAATGTCGTAACGCGAGGTTCAAAGATGCGTGGACACCCAAAAGGGAATTAATAGTAACACGAGATTGAATGTGACAGGGAATGTATTTACATTAAATGTAACATCAAAATTCAATATGTAAAAAATTTAATAAAATTTGACTTTTTTTTTTTTTATCCCTGCTAACATCTGTATATTGAATGTGAAGATGATACAGACCTAAAATTATATAAATATAACTGTTTTTACGAATAAACTCGAGTATAACAAACTCTTTCGTTATAGTTAAGCGATTTTTTAATTAACCGTGAAACAAATGCAGAAACCCATAAACTTGCACACTTTTTTTTCTTTATTACAAGGTTATCGTGAAATATTTTGAATAAGAAAATTGTTTTAAACATAATGTTGGTTATTCCAAATAGAAACATTTTGAAAGCTGTATCGATTGAGTTTAAAGTTCGTAAAAGTTGCCTTGGTTTTAATAACGGATTTTACATATTTCAGCTACGCAGATTTCGAAAATAATATTCATTATATTTCTATCCCGTAAGGAAGTTTAATTAATTTGAAAGTAAAAACTCTTACTTGGATCAAATTATTATTTGGTTTACCACAACTAACATTTTTTATTCTAATGCTTGGGTTCTAGAACGACCAATAATGCTTCACATGGCGATTGGTCTTGAGAAATCTATAATGTAGCCAGCATTTGTTAATGTTTTTAGCACAATAAAATGTGACCCGATTTCATTGAAAATTATTCACTTTTGTATAAAAAAATCTATATAAAATGAAAATGGATAGTATTTTCGGATTCAGCGTATATGTAAATTCTCTCTTTCTCCCTCGGGATTTGGGTAATCATATGTACCCTGGAGGGTCAGGTGCGCTTTGACGTGTTCCTCCTTCGTTTACTTATATGATCATGCAGTGTTGGTTGGTATGGTTACTGCTTTAGGGTTAGGGTTGAATTTCTCCGACACTTTTCAGGGCAATATCCATGTACTAGTGTTATACATTTATAGATATTATTTGCCCTATCAGTAGAAAGTCTAGTTTGATGGTGGCCTTTTTTTTCATCCTTTATATATATTTTTTTCACTTATTTATTTTTATGTTTAAAATACATATTGATCAGGAGAGATGTTTAGGACTATCTTGTAGGACTATTATGTATGAAATACCTGTCTAGTTCGCATAATAATTAATTTTTCATTCACTTTTTTTATTAAAGACGTTATTGTACTGTGTAGGAATCTATCTGCTGTGGTCGGTATGTTTGAATATTTGTGTATGACATAAGATGATGTGATTGTGGGAACTCTGTATACTGTTGTGAGGAGTGTGTTTTGTATTGTTTGTAGCTTGGTTTTTATTATCTTGTCACTTACGTTAATCCAAACTGGAGCTGCATAATCAATTACTGGTCTAATGTATGTTTTGTAAATTTTTAGTATGCTGTCTGTTGATGTTCCACTGTTCTTGCCAGTTAGACTCCTAGCACAGTTAGTTTTTCGCCAGACTTTACTTTTAATATATGTAAATTATTGTAGGACATATGAAACTTTTATCTTTTAACCCAGTGTCACAATAAATATTTAAATAATTTTGATGAAAAAAATAGAACTGGAATTTTCAACGTATCACACATAAGCCAAAGGGTCAGATCAAAGGTTTAGATTTTACCGACTTAATTTTGAACTACTGACCAGAGAAAAGATAGCCAGCCAGAAACACATCCGCCATCAAAAAGCTTTTTTCGGATTATTGAACCGAATAACGCAGCCATGACTGAAATTGCGAAGAATATCTTGAACCACGGCTCCTTTGATACGCAGCCAGACACGCTCACCATTATGTATCGCTGGTAGTTTAACGTATAAATATTAAATTCAAATGAAATTAATCAAATGTAGAAAAGTACAATAATAACCCACGGAAAGAAACAAACATACAATAGTCTCTGCAGTTTCTGTTCCTAACAATCTAAAACATTCTGTTTTTGTATTTGTTTGTGTGTTTTTTTGGAAATGAACCAATTGGAAGACACGATATTTTTTTAAAGAATTATTTCTTTATCATGCTCTATAATGACATTATTAAATTTAGTACAGGTGTGTCTCAATTGAGAAACAATCTCTGTGTATGATGGAGGTAAAATTATCATCAAGACACAAAACTTGCACATCAGATGTACTGAACAATACCTTGCTTCCGTAGGTCAGATCATTTCAACATTGTAAATAAGTCTAATAAACAGCGTACGATCTAGATTCTAGAATGAACAGCATTTGTAATATAGAAGATGCCGAGAAGAAGAAAAAAGAAAAAAATCGTGTCATCTCACTCCTCCTTATCAATGAATATCTTAAGTATTCGATAAATTAGACAAACAACAAAAAATAAGATTACAACTACGCAGGCATATTTCCTTATGTCAAAGGTGTCTCTGAAAATGTAAAAAAGAATATCCAAACAACGGCTTTAATTTAGAAGCCTCAACACAATATATCGCAATTAATATACATTAAACCACCTAAAAGAGAGAGAAGAAAGCATTTACAATATCCTTTGTGAACTTGGACTTCAATACAATGAAGAACAAAAGAAACACAAAAGGTCAGAATTCTGTGTACAGTTGACATACGGTACTTTGTAATGCCAATTTATCTGCAAAGCCTTTCATTATAGAAGATTATAGAACTAAATGGAATAAAACAGTAAGATGTACAGAAGAGAAGAATAAAAAGCTTTTATATCAAATTAATTGACATTCAGCCAACGCTACATAGACATCAGAAAACCTGGATGCCCCATTTCCAAACCATTCATATAGTTAATTGAAGTATCATTGATGTGAGAGCCTGAATAACTAATTAGTAGGCCTGCGCTTATTATAATATACCTAGGCTCCTTCTACCGCATATATACTCTCCTTCTCAGTACTCTTGAATACAGCAGCAGATAAACAGCCGTAATGTCGGATAAAAACTGTTTTGTAATTAGTATTTAATGAACAAATTAATTATTGAATAATTAGTAATTACACTTAAGTGACTGTGTAAGTTAATACGCGTTACAACAATTCTTAGTTGTACTTTGGATCATAACTAATCTGTAATAGATCTCTTGCTGCTTGTATTATAAACATACCCTTGTCAACTAAGCCTCGGGTAACAACTTTCATGAGTTTGTTTTATGTTTAAACAAAGCGTTATACACGCAGACGCCTAAGTCTTAAATATTCATGCCACCACTATACATTTCCAACCTCAACTCTTTGCAACAAAATAAAACAGTGCTTTGCCGTGAAATAATTTCTAACTGTATACTATTGTTTGTTTTTGAATTTCGTGCAAAGCTTGTTTGTTTGTTTGTTTTGGAATTTCGCACAGAGCTACTCGAGGGCTATCTGCGTTAGCCGTCCTTAATTTAGCAATGTAAGACTAGAGGAAAGGCAGCTAGTCATCACTACTCTCCCAGGAGCAACTCTTGGGCTACTCTTTTACCAACGAATAGTGGGATTGACCGTCACATTATAACGCCTCCACGGCTGAAAGAGCCAGCATATTTGTTGCGACCGGGATTCGAACCCGCGACCCTCAGATTACGAGTCGAACGCCTTAACCCACCTGGCCATGCCGGGCCCTGTATTCTCTTATGTGGGAGCTTTACATTTTATGCGTTTATGCCTCTGAATTGTAAATTTGATATTATTGTTTGGTGCCACAATTTGAATGTTACGAAATAAAACCTTTTTGGTTTTCACAACTTTATGCATACTAAGTCTTATGGCTTTAAGAAAAAATTTAAATAATAAGTATTAATTTACATATATTTTATAACTTTCCTTTTTGTGATTATTTTCATTAAAAGTATTGGATGAATTTTCAAAGGAATATGCTTCAGTTAACATTCACGGTCAACTAACTTTGCAACGGATTTATTGTTATAGATTTATTTTAACATCTAGACCAAATATTGTCTAGATATCACAGCGTTGTCTGTAAATTTGTAAAACTATTGTAAATAAATCATTATTGTGATAATATCCGTTACTATAAACTGTATTGTTGTTGGATAGTAAAATATATTTGTGTTAAAAAAGAAAATTGTGTACATCAGTCTTGTTGGTAAATATCAAAAAATGTAATACATGTTAACGTTAAATTAAGTTCTAAATTCAAATTCAAATTTCCGGTTATTTGAAATTGTAACACGGCTTGGTTTTTTGGAATTTCGCGCAAAGCTATATGAGGGTTATCTGCGCTAGCCGTCTCTAATTTATCAGTATAAGACAAGAGGGAAGGCAGCTAGTCAACATCACTCTTGAACTACTCTTTTGCCAACGAATAGTGGGATTGACTGTAACATTATAACGCCCCCACGGCAGAAAGGGCAAGCATAGTTGATGTGATGTGGATGCGAAACCGCGAGCCTCAGATTGCGACTCGAGTGCTCTAACCACTGGCCATGCTGGGCCCGTTATAATACGTAACATAATAAATCATAGACTCGTCCGAGGTAAATTATAATACGTAACAAGTTAACATTCATTACAATAATATTTGTCATCACGTTAACTGAGTGAATGTGATATGCCTAGAGCAAATTTGAAATTATTTCATATATTTATTTTATAAAACCAAAGCTACGTAATGGACAATTCGTGTTGTGTCTACTGTGGGGATGAAGTCTAAGATTTCAGTGTTATAATATAATTAGTCGGAAAAGTAACAGTTTTAACAAAAGGGGGGCGTGTTTATTTTGTTCATCATAAAGTACACAATGGACTATCTGCACTTGATTCACCGCGAGAAGTCGAACCCCAGATAGTAAGTTGTAAGCATACGTATGACTAGCGTCAGCGTTCTCTTATATAATATGAATTATCACCCACATTTACAAGTAAAATTATAGAACAACTGGAAAGGAGATAATATGCGGGTCAAACAGTATAAACCCAGTGGGAACCAAAATTGTATTTGTTTTCAAATATTATCAAACTACCTCCTGTTTTTATGTTTTAACATAAGTGTTCTGTAGGTTTATCTTTATTCAACGCTTATCTATTTCTGTTTGTTGAATTTTGCGCAAGAGATCACAATGGCTACCTGAACCATCCATCTCTCGTTTTGAAGTAAAATAGTAGAGAGAAGGCAGCTAATCGCCATCACTCACAGACAATTTTTGTCAAAATTAATGGTGGGATTTGACTATCTCTCTTATAACGCACCCATGGCCCAGAGTGTGGAGTGCAATTTTATACTTGAGGTTACAGGTCGCAACACTGAACCTCAGTTCTAATCCCATCATCCCTAACCACTGTGTGGTGCTCAGCAATTGACTAACGGAGACACGTTGTGTAGTGCCTGTAATGGAAATAAGGGCTTTACGATAAGGGCCTAACAGAAATTTCAACATATTTTAATACATTTGTGAAAATACTTTTTCGTGGGACACTGTATAATCAGTCAAAAGTTTATTATCAAATAAGGTTTTCTTATTTTCGATAAATATAGTGAAAACAAATTATTGGTTTTGACGAAAAAATAATGTTAACTTTCAGTTAATGTTATTTCTAAACGCGTCTCAAATACATATCTAGTCCGATATTTGGGTTATTTGTAAACAATGCTGGCTTGCTTATGCTTAATACGGAACGACGGAAAGCACTATTCGTGATGACGGTGCTAACAAGTAAATACATTCTGTACTAAGTACATTGTTATAGGCGTAATCAAAACTTTTTAATGTGAGTCATGCAATTTAATTGGGATTTTAGAGATATCTACGTGTAGAAGTTTTTTCCGAACTAAACGCAAACAAGATCAGATTTAACTATACAATAGATGAATCTCTTTTGAATCAATTATTTGTGTGATCACACATTACATAAATCCAGTTTGTTAAACAAACTTTTCTATCTTCTATCGCCATATCTCAAACATGTTTGCATGTTTTTCATATGACCATTTTTTTCAGTACTTCTCTTTGTATTTTAAGACATCCATTTTCACTTTTACGGCATTTATTGAATAATTTAACATTTTAACCTTGTCAATGTTGGTAGTACATGTTTCCAATCAAATGATATGTCAGGAGAACTCCATAATTACCCCATTGCTACAGATTCCATAATGTTTCAGTGTGTCATCAGAACCTAAGAGCTGTAAAAAATAAGGCGCTGGTTTGTTGTAAGCACTTCTATTCGACATACAACTTAAACTATTGAAAACATTTTTCAATGCAGCAGTTTATTATATTTTATCGTTCTGGAGCGTTTCACATCTAACATATAAGGTTGATGTTTTCGATGATGAAACCATGATTTTTGCAAAATTCGCCAGACTGTTCTGAGAATGACAACGCTTCTATCCATGTGCAATGCGTTACACTTTCCTTATGACTTAGACCTAAAGTAAAAATAACATTATACAGCTTTAACATTTTTTGCCATTCGTTCTTTCTTGTGTCAATGTGCAACGTTATTAACAACAATTGTGAAATTTAGCACGTAAAATGTTAAGAGACATATATAGATATTTATATACTAGCGAAAGTAACCGGCTTCACTTGGATCATTAAGCTTCATACTATTATTATAGATTTACACTTCGAAGCAGGGCGCTTTTCTAATTTTTACTTCCAATATAATAATAAAACAATAGGTCTAAAAAATACATCGTATTAACAATAGATTTTTCCTCATACACTCCTCCCAGTTTGCCCATTTGGGATTCAGAATTAGGGGTGTGTAAAAACAGCATTTGAAGAGTACTCAGTTTATTGCACTAATCTCATATTGAAAAAGGAATGTTCACCATAATTTTGAATTTACTTTATATATTAACATGAAATGCATCAAACTATTAGTAAAAGTGTACAATTCTGTTATACACAAAAAAATCAGAGGTGTTATAAATACAGTTACACTCAAGATATGTGTGTGAATTAATGATGTGATTTAATGCTTCAGACTCTGATAAGCTGGAATGCTAATTTATTTATGCCAATGCAAAGGATAAGAATACTTTCATTCATTGTGCAGAATGAATATTGTCTTTGTATAACCACTAGAACCTCCAGTAAATATTTAGTTTTTTTTCAGTATCCTTGTATGTTGTATTTGGTATTTACTCTTCTCTATCACTGCAGGGTAAAGTTAATTGTTAATAATTCTGATATCAAATACATAATACCATGTTGAATGGCAATCTATAAAAAGGTGTCACGCTCTTTGGCATCCTACCTTTGCACATTGGGTTAAACTAACTTTTTAACTTTTTATGTTAGTCATTTTTTGTCAGAATTTATACAAAACCTGATTCTATTATACATTGGTAAAGGTGGTTATAGCCATTTATATCAAGAACATTGCAGATAATAGATATTTGTCAATCATCTATTACAGGTTTGGGTATTTTCTGCATACCAACTACCACAACTGAATTTAAGAAAGTCATTCAGAATTAAATCCATGAAAAGGATGGCACAAGTGAGAGTTAATTATTTCTGGTAATACCCTCATTGGAAAAAAAAAAGCATTGTTACTGAAATCGTATTTATTAATGAAAATATTACTTGTGCCATTTCTATTGGTGCTATTTTTACATGTATTATAATTGTCAGAGATGTTATTATACATGCCATTTTTTCAAATGCCATTACTACTGTACACCTTGGAATTGTATCATATAACATTATAAGAAACTTATGAACAGACAGGATGCTTTCAAAAACTATCTTATGAAGGATTTAGATTCCAAATTGTAAGATGAATAGTTAGGATTATCACTCATTGTTTGAGCATTTATTTTTACTTTTACTTTTAATCAAAAAGTTGTTTTTTACATTCATGTATGTACACATTATACTCATATCATGTTTCACTGTCAGTAGTAAATAGAGAAATTATGTATGATGTTTTTAACAGAGAATCACACACTTGACTGATATTTGGTGTTTTTATTTATCTTGTGTTACTTTGATTTACTACTGTATACCTAGGTGGTAGAGATTATACTTCAGCAAATTTGTAATTAAACCTAACTAAAAACTTTTTTAAACTACTTGAATAACTTAGAACATATTCAGTGTAAAATGAAGAACCAGGAATGATTGTTTAAATTAAAGTTGATGTATCATTTTTATAGACAAATGGTTGATATAAATGTATAAAACATACTTAAAAGGTGTAAAATACTCTATGATGCCATCAAAATTTACCATTTTAAGTGAAAATTACTAACATTTTTTAATGGGCATCCATCTCTTCAACATGGCTTTGCTACTCATTTCCTTACTTTCCCAAAAGCAGCACCATCCTTTATAAATTTCTGCCTATGTCACTTTATAGCCAAATAAAAATATATCCCATGGATAAAATGATTTACATAAGGGTGTGTGAAGTATGTTCTTCCTGACTTTTTGTAGGAAAAAGCATATTGTAAAACTAAACATTATTCTAGAGTTGTTCAAAGAAATTATTTAAAAATGTCATTAATTTTATTTAACTCAGAAGCTGATGATCCTATGAGAATATCATGGCAAGTAATTGGAGGTAATACCAACAACAACTGTTTGGTGTGGGAAGAGGACCGTCCCTATGTTTCTGGTATAGCTGTGAAAGCTGGGACCTTGGATGCTTTGATAGATCTTCTAGTCAGCTCCTTTTGTAAGTTGTGTGGATGCTTTGATAGACCTTCTAGTCAGCATTTTTTTGTAAGTTGTATGGATGCTTTGATAAACCTTCTAGTCAGCTCATTTTGTAAGTTGTATGGATGCTTTGATAGACCTTCTAGTCAGCTCCTTTTGTAAGTTGTATGGATGCTTTGATAGACCTTCTAGTTAGCTCCTTTTGTAAGTTGTATGGATGCTTTGATAGACCTTCTTGTTAGCTCATTTTGTAAGTTGTATGGATGCTTTGACAGACCTTCTAGTCACCTCCTTTTGTAAGTTGTATGGATGCTTTGGTAAACCTTCTAGTCATCTCCTTTTGTAAGTTGTATGGATGCTTTGATAGACCTTCTAGTCAGCTCCTTTTGTAAGTTGTATGGATGGTTTAATAGACCTTCTAGTCAGCACATTTTGTAAGTTGTGTGGATGCTTTGATAGACCTTCTAGTCAGCTTTTTTTGTAAGTTGTATGGATGCTTTGATAGACCTTCCAGTCAGCTCCTTTTGTAAGTTGTATGGATGCTTTGATATACCTTCTAGTCAGCTCCTTTTGTAAGTTGTATGGATGCTTTGATAGACCTTCTAGTCAGCTCCTTTTGTAAGTTGTATGGATGCTTTGATAGACCTTCTAGTCATCTCCTTTTGTAAGTTGTGTGGATGCTTTGATAGACCTTCTAGTCATCTTTTTTGTAAGTTGTATGGATGCTTTGGTAAACCTTCTAGTCATCTCCTTTTGTAAGTTGTATGGATGCTTTGATAGACCTTCTAGTCAGCTTCTTTTGTAAGTTGTATGGATGCTTTGATAAACCTTCTAGTCAGCTCCTTTTGTAAGTTGTGTGGATGCTTTGATAGACCTTCTAGTCAGCTTTTTTTGTAAGTTGTATGGATGCTTTGATAGACCTTCCAGTCAGCTCCTTTTGTAAGTTGTATGGATGCTTTGATATACCTTCTAGTCAGCTCCTTTTGTAAGTTGTATGGATGCTTTGATAGACCTTCTAGTCATCTCCTTTTGTAAGTTGTATGGATGCTTTGATAGACCTTCTAGTCAGCTTCTTTTGTAAGTTGTATGGATGCTTTGATAAACCTTCTAGTCAGCTCCTTTTGTAAGTTGTATGGATGCTTTGATAGACCTTCTAGTCAGCTCCTTTTGTAAGTTGTATGGATGCTTTGATAGACCTTCTAGTTAGCTCCTTTTGTAAGTTGTATGGATGCTTTGATAGACCTTCTTGTTAGCTCATTTTGTAAGTTGTATGGATGCTTTGACAGACCTTCTAGTCACCTCCTTTTGTAAGTTGTATGGATGCTTTGGTAAACCTTCTAGTCATCTCCTTTTGTAAGTTGTATGGATGCTTTGATAAACCTTCTAGTCAGCTCCTTTTGTAAGTTGTGTGGATGCTTTGATAGACCTTCTAGTCAGCTTTTTTTGTAAGTTGTATGGATGCTTTGATAGACCTTCCAGTCAGCTCCTTTTGTAAGTTGTATGGATGCTTTGATATACCTTCTAGTCAGCTCCTTTTGTAAGTTGTATGGATGCTTTGATAGACCTTCTAGTCATCTTTTTTGTAAGTTGTATGGATGCTTTGGTAAACCTTCTAGTCATCTCCTTTTGTAAGTTGTATGGATGCTTTGATAGACCTTCTAGTCAGCTCCTTTTAAGTTGTATGGATGGTTTAATAGACCTTCTAGTCAGCACATTTTGTAAGTTGTGTGGATGCTTTGATAGACCTTCTAGTCAGCTTTTTTTGTAAGTTGTATGGATGCTTTGATAGACCTTCCAGTCAGCTCCTTTTGTAAGTTGTATGGATGCTTTGATATACCTTCTAGTCAGCTCCTTTTGTAAGTTGTATGGATGCTTTGATAGACCTTCTAGTCAGCTCCTTTTGTAAGTTGTATGGATGCTTTGATAGACCTTCTAGTCAGCTCATTTTGTAAGTTGTGTGGATGCTTTGATAGACCTTCTAGTCATCTTTTTTGTAAGTTGTATGGATGCTTTGGTAAACCTTCTAGTCATCTCCTTTTGTAAGTTGTATGGATGCTTTGATAGACCTTCTAGTTAGCTTCTTTTGTAAGTTGTATGGATGCTTTGATAAACCTTCTAGTCAGCTCCTTTTGTAAGTTGTATGGATGCTTTGATAGACCTTCTACTCAGCTCCTTTTGTACGTTGTATGGATGCTTTGATAGACCTTCTAGTCAGCTCCTTTTAAGTTGTATGGATGCTTTGATAGACCTTCTAGTCAGCTCCTTTTGTAAGTTGTATGGATGCTTTGATATACCTTCTAGTCAGCTCCTTTTGTAAGTTGTATGGATGCTTTGATAGACCTTATAGTCAGCTCCTTTTGTAAGTTGTATGAAAAAATTGTTTTAATACTTTTAATTCTCTAATTAAATTTCTATATTAAGTGAAATATTCAATCACATAAAAATTCTATCGTTGTTAATATTAAAAATTATAGGTGTATATGAAAGTGATTCTTCATTTCAGAATATTATCTCTTGACATATCTGTACTAAACCATTTTATGCTCACTGATTTTTGCCCTACATTTCATTATAAATAAAGCTATAACATCACTCATCCATGAACCATCTCATTATTAATAAGATATTCTCCCTACCAACAAAAAACCTTGCTCCTACTTACATGTGCCACATGGGTTTTTGATTCTTTATAGCTTCATAGATCACTCTTTTCATCAGTAATCTTATGTCCATGATGTCATTAATTTTACATACTTTATGTGCATTCTTGTTAATGTTTTTGCACTTTACAACTTCTCATTTGGAATGTTTGACTTGTAATTTCTTTATGCTTTAGAGAACATTAATTTAGCCTTTTATTGAGAATAAAACATATTTCAAACAGTAATACTTCTTTTATTGGAATCCATTTTTTTTTTCAACTTCTGTCTGTGTCCATATTATTTGTGAGAAGCCAGCTAGAGTCAGCAAGCTTTCTTCATTATTTGTGAGAAGCCAGCTAGAGTCAGCAAGCTTTCTTCATTATTTGTGAGAAGCCAGCTAGAGTCAGCAAGCTTTCTTCATTATTTGTGAGAAGCCAGCTAGAGTCAGCAAGCTTTCTTCATTATTTGTGAGAAGCCAGCTAGAGTCAGCAAGCTTTCTTCATTATTTGTGAGAAGCCAGCTAGAGTCAGCAAGCTTTCTTCATTATTTGTGAGAAGCCAGTTAGAGTCAGCAAGCTTTCTTCATTATTTGTGAGAAGCCAGCTAGAGTCAGCAAGCTTTCTTCATTATTTGTGAGAAGCCAGCTAGAGTCAGCAAGCTTTCTTCATTATTTGTGAGAAGCCAGCTAGAGTCAGCAAGCTTTCTTCACTGCCTTGACTTATCTTATAGATACTCATTATTCTTTCTTTTGACATTCATATCACCAGAATGTTTCTCGATTCCAACAGGCTAGTTCAACTCTCTTGTTGGGCCACAGTCTAATTTTGCTCATTTTGAACTTCTTATCCACATGCGGTTCTTCTGTAGGTAAATATAATCTACAACTGCTCCAGGATCTTCTCCCCGTTTTTTCATTTCCAGTAAGTGAAGATTCGGTCTTTTGTACATAAACAGGAAGTTTTGTTTCAGATACTTGCATACTTATCTTTTTCTAAGATTGTTTTCTTTAGAAGTATTTTTCTATCCAATCTTTGTTTCCTTTAATGTATATTTCTTGTGCTTTTCAGTCTTATTCAAGTGGAGATTTTGAATCAAGAAGGCTTACCGTAACCTCTTCAGCAAGAAGATCAATCCATGTTCTTTTGGATTTTACTTAAAAGCTTATAGTTGACTTATTTGAAATATCTTAAACTTGCTTCAGTTTCTGATTGTCCATTGTTTTGTGTTGGAAACTTCAATAACTCTCTGAAGCTTATTTTTTAAATTTTATTAATAACAAATTTTGATATCCAAATGTAAATCTTTATAATCCCCTTCAAGTAGACTTATGAATATTTCTCTATTTCTTCCATGACAATGACATATATGAGGTGTGATCAAAAAGTTCTAAGACTTCACTTTTATTCTGAAGAATAGTGCACATGCATCAGTATTATATGCTATCCCTTCAAAGTAATCTCCTCCAGCTGATACACACTTGTTCCAACGTTCCTGTTATTATCGGAAGCAATGTTGAAAATCTTCAACTATTATGTGACTAAGTTCTGCTTTCAGATTATTGTGGATAGTTGGAATGTTATCAAATCTCTTTCCTTTCAACTTAATTTTGATTTTTGTGAACAGAAAAAAGATCACACAGTGCAAGATTGGGAAAATACAGGGGGTGTTGTATCACAGGAATGCTTTTTACTGCCAAAAAAATTCTTAAACAGACACATCAGTTTGTGAAGGTGCATTGTCATAATGAAGAAACCAGTGACAATTCTCTCACAGCTTGAAGCAGTTTTTTCTAACTTTCTCCCTTAAGCAAAGTAAGACCTCTTTATAAAAGGCCTGGTTAACTGTCTGATTAACACGGGTATATGGTGTGAAGAAATGGGTTGTTCATGGGATAGAACACTATTTGTTCATTGTACACACCTCAGTGAAGCTCACTGCCTCTGTACAGGTGCCTGTAACAGAAAAAGTCTTAGAACTTTTTAATCAAACCATATATATATATCTGTGTATGTTTAGAGTGTGGTAATCTTAGGTACACAGATTTTCCCTAAGAGTAATTTCCACAGAATAGGAAGATGTTCAGTAGAAGGTGTTTTATAGAGCAAGTCTAAATTATTTAAATTTGAACAAAGAAAAAGATATGACAAAATGTGTAGCAAAAAAGAAACAACATTTATTCCATATATAAAAACAACCAACATTAAGACAAGTACATGAGAGACAATGCTTTCACTGGAGATCTAATCTGTTAAACATTCTTAGAACTGTTGCCATTAATGTGAGATTCATTAGAAATTTGAAGAACTTTTCAAGACTGAGAAAACATGCAGATCATATACATAAAATAACAATGCTATCTACCTCTGGTGTGTGTGTTTCCGATGTGATCGTTGGTCATTGCTGTTGAAAATAAAGAAGGTTAAATCTATAGTGTATTAGCTGATATGCCAGTGGAAAGATCACAGTCCATATTTACATAGTAATTTCAACCTTAAATACTTTTCTCCCATGAGAAAGTGTATGTTATACTACAAGTGGCTGATCCAGAGTTTTAAACAAAGGGGAATTAAACGTGAATTGTGCCTGCATACCACAAGAGCTCCTTTTGTTTTATTACTTGCTTTTTAATGGTTGTGTGCTTATTTGATACTTCATCATGTTCACAAAGATTATTTACTGCTATATGGATGATTGGTTTCAGACCTGTATCAGAGGAGCAACTGTAATAAAATTTTCTTCAGTTAAAGACTGCTGTCATACAATTTCTGCTTCCTGAATACATATACCAGTTGAATAAGCTTTTTTTTGAAGTCTCCACGTTGCTCTACTCAAATAATTATCTCTGTAGTAGTTGTTCTTGTCAATATATTAGATTCAGCTAATATTGGGTTGAGGAATAATTCACGAGCGTTTTTTTCAAGTTAAACAAATATATTCATAAATGAAACGCTTTCGCAAAATATTTCATGTCATTTGGTAGATAATTTTTTGCTCTAATAGATGGTGCATTTGATTTTCATATGTCTTTAATTTTTGCTTTCATTTTCAGCTCATTAAATGGAATGTCAAGTGGACAAAATCGAGCATTTTCGACACCTTCTGCTTTTCGCATTTAATTTCTTGCAATTTAGTTTCAAACAATGCATAGTATATACCTAGGTATTACATGAAATAAAGTATCATAATAAATGTTTTGGGTGTAATGTGTTCATGCATTGAAGTATTGTATAGTCTTGCATGTAATGCTTGAATGAAATTATTTAAAAACGCTCACAAATTATTCCTCAACCTAATACATAAATATTCTTATTTTTTGGTTTGGACAGCTTGTTCATTTTGCCATTACCTTGATATTCTCCAGATATTATTTCTCTCTTGAGGATATTGTCTTTTATATGAAAGTTTGTTCTCCTTGCATAAGTTTTTGCAAAACTGTGAGAGCACATGGATTTTTCTGTTAATCTGGATCATTCACTGTACTAGGTTATGCTATTTGCCCAACAGTGGTCTCTTTAACCTTGGTGTTAGCTGCCATAAACCTTCATCATTTTCCCTGGCATTCTTTATTTGACAACTATGGAAGTCATTTTCACATTTAAATGTGCCATATTTAGCTTGCCTTTTGACTTAGACTTGCTTTCATACTACCTTGAAAGTTTATTGGTCTAAGGAAAAATATTTTATTGGTGGTTTCAGAACAGCCATTTCCTTTGCTTTCCACTCAGCAACTGGCAGACTTTTTTAACTGTTTTTGGGCAGAGACTTTCTACCTACTCAAGAATGCTGCTCCGTTGAACCCTTTTGGTCTTCTTTCATTTGGATACTTCAATATCACTTGTTCACACCATTCTAAGCTGAAACATTATGTTGCTTTTCCCATATATGGTCCTTTTTTATTTAAAATTTTCTTTGCCTTGAATGATTTATACTTATTCCCTGACAGTTTCTTTCAATTATGGAACTGAGTGGTCTGAGAAAGTGCTCAATTTGTATTTCATTTTCTTTATTTCTACTAGGATATGTAGATTTTGGTCTCAACAAACTACTATGCTTGGTTAAGACTGTTCATTATTGTCTTATTAAAAACCAAGACATTTTTTGGAGAGTTTCTCACCTCTTTATCCAAAGAATCCCTGTTAGTATGGCAAACTTTTAGTTGTTATACTTACTCAGTAGTTGCCCCCTGCTAGTCTATGGATTTACAATGCTAAAATAAGGGGTTCGATTCCCCTCGGTGGGCTCAGCAGATAGCCCAATGTGGCTTTGCTATAAGAAAACACACATACTAAATAGTTCAGCCAATTCATCCATAAGGTGGGAAATTTTAGTGTGAGATATACTTTTTTTTCTTTTTGTAATATAATATTTACCACATGTTGATGTTTTTGGTTATGGGGTCTTGTTGTAGATGGAGAACATTCACATCCTTTTATTTGCATAATCTTGCAATTTCATCATTATCTATGTTCTGTATACTTTTGTATGATGGTGCCCTTTCATTTTTCTTATGATGATCTCGGGTAGTAATATGTATTGGGTTTAAAATCTACATTTTGGTATTACTTTTATGATGAAATTCAAAATGAGCATTTACCTCTCCATGGAAAAAATTAATTTCCACTCGCCCAAACTTCATCAAAACATCTGTAGCAAAGAGTATGGTACTGTCACACAAATGAGTTAAGACAAAGACTGCTGATTGGTGGAGAAAATCTTTTGAAACTATGAGTTTATTCTTGAATATATAACATCACAAAATTACAAAGAAAGCTTATTTTAATACACTATTGTAATGTGAAAATTAGCAATGAAAGTGAAAAAATGGTTTGAATCAAGACTTGATTGAGTGTGATTTGATTTGATTTTTTTGCAGTACCAGTAGGTGGCCTAGAAGAAGAAAACAATGATTTTCCACATGTTTTCCTTTTAATGCATCAGTGGTTTGTTTCATCCAAGGAACTTGCAAAACATCTCACTGACTTATATCCTTTAGCAGTTTTGTATGAGCTAGAATTCTAAGTAGAAATATTTTTTGTATCTTATAAGTTACAATAATAAATGTCTCAGAAATGCTATTTCAGTTGTATTGTGTTATATCTCTATAGAATTGATTAGGTATTTAAATATCCTGAAATTGCATTAATTGCTGGTGTTGTCCAGTATAATTATGAAACCTTTAAGTGTTAAAACTGATATCTTTAGTTTCATGCAAATTTTAGTTTGTGAAACCTTCTTAATATAGCACAATATCATAAACTGTCAAGTAGTTTTAGCATTGTCATATTACAAGGTATAATTTTACATTAACAACAAGAAGTTCAGATCATAGGACATACTATTATAGATGGAACTCTGGATAGGAAAAAAGTGTACAATGGTCACATGACATAGGGAGCAAGTATGCAACATAATCAAGAAGGATCTTAGTCTGTAAATGAGGCCAATCATACTTCACATTCAACCATTGCATTCCTCAAGTAGCTAGACAATGAAATGGTATATCCATGCTCTTCCATACAGATTCACACTGTCCCTGTTGCCATGTATAGGATCTTTGGATTACTGCAATACTGAATTGTTAAAACAACCACTGATGAACCATAATCTTCATACACTTGATGGACTATGGAAATTTGTAGGGTAAAGTGGTGTGTTTTAGATATGTAGGCTTATGACAGACCCTTTTGCAATGGAAACTATACACCAGGGACATTTTCAGGACACACAGTTGTATAATAGATAGAGCAGGTTATTAAAGGGGCAAAACAGTTAATGAGATTATGGTATACATTTTATAATTGGTAATTGTCAGTAGTCAAGTATTAGTAATACCTTGATGTGTCTGTTTCTCACATAATAATACTGCATGTCCACAATTATTAAAAGTTTTAAGTGTGAAAATATTTAAAGGACTGACTTGAGAAATAGGAATAAAAGATGATCTGTTTAGTTTTTACTTGCTACTATTTCATTTCCACCACCCCTTAAAAAAGTTTGTCTTACAATACTTGAAAAATGCTCTGTTCTCTCTTGAGCCCATTCTATTTTAATGTTCTGTGCACATTACTGCAGTATTTTAAGTCCAAAAGTGCTTTTGGTAATAAACAATGGTGTTGCAATAACCATTAATCAGAAGTTCTGAAGAACATTATTTTGGATATACAGTGAAATGATTAAGATGCAAAAACATAATTTTAATAATTTTCACAAGATGCTTAAGTCTGCAAATGTGGAAAAATAAACATTATTTGATGAAATAACTAATAAAAATATTTATGTTATAATAGCTGTTTATAGGTTAATGTAAATTTTATTATTGGTTAAAGAATAATATGATATTTTGAGTTTGGATAAAATAAATAGTAGAGAAAAAAGTCACATATCCTTAACCATTCATACGTTCTGGAAGGCTGAACAGTTGTATGGGTGTAGACCTCCATGTCCCCACACCTTGGAGTATGTTAATAGATGTAGGGTATATCAATTTCGCACAAGAGTTTGTCAGGCTTTTAGGTAAAGTTTATTCATTTTTCCTTGTTATTACGTGTATAATGTTTTATGAATCTTATTCACATGTTTTAGTGAGTGAAACATATATTTAAACTGGTAAAACACAATAGAAAGTGGAAAGGATCAGATAATATGTAATAGCGATACAGCACTCAATAAGAATATTACTGCTAAAATCTTGAAACTTAATCAAAAATTAAATTCTGTTCACTTTCGAAATTTAAAACAGCTGAAAAAATTATTTGATCCTAATATACAGGGTGATTGTAAATAAGGTTTACTTATTAAAAAATGGTATTTTAAAACTACTAATTATAGAGGCATATTGAGATTGAAAAGTATTATTCAGGTGCAATGTGTTTCAAAACCATAGAACACAATGTACCTAACTTGCTTTTTTTGCATCTTGCATTAAACTAGCATTACTTATTTGTATTATATTTACCATCACAACTCTTTAACAGGAAACAAACGTAACCTTGTATCTCAGAACTGCTGGTATAGGTATTAACACTTTTACTAATAAAGCAGAGAACAATGCTTTGACCTTCCATACCAACGATTCTGAGATATATTTGTACTTCAAATGGGTTTCTCATCATCAAGAATCAAACTTAATCTTATTCTTCATTCTAATCTGACCTGACTTACACAGAATAATATTGTTTGTCTCCCCATTACCACTTTTCTGCCACTCTCCCTCACCCGGCCTATGTACTAAAACTGTTTCTGCAGCATATAATACTTTACACTGCATTTTCCTTAAGTTTAATAACCCCAAAAGGATTTTCCAACTTTAATCCACTGTAATTGAATTCTAGAAATATCTCTGCAAATGACTTGCTTAGATATATTTTTTACCAATTTGAACAAAACAGTCAGAGGCAAATATCACTTAAGATTATAAGTTCAGCCTACTAGGTGACTTCTTGATGTAGGAGAAACCTCTCAGTACTGGTTGTTCCATTGATACCTCTTATGATTGTTTTGAAAATCAATTTTACTTAGAAGTGTATTTTCAGTGCAAACATTGACATATTTCTTCTCTACTAGTGTAACTGTATTAAGTATTCTGAATAACTTCATTAATTTCATCTTCTAATGTGATGTTATGGAATATACTTGATTACTTGTATCTGACATTGACATTTTCAGGTAATCTGCATGCTTTCTGACATTACAACTGTCTTAGTTTTATTACAAATGAAGAACTATCCTGATCAATATTTGTTTTGTAAAACGATCATGGATAAAATCCAAAGTTGTAAGCATATAATTTATTTTCATTGTTTAAATATTGGACCTTTGCATTTGAGTCATAATTGCTTTTTGAACTAAGTGGAGCAATCTTTCATCAACACCTCCAGTTTAAGTAAGACAAGATGAATCTTCAATTTTTATACCCATCAGAAATTCAGCAGAAAATGTGTCAGTAGTAGAATATAGGTTAATAATTAAAGAGGAACCAGAAGTAGAATATAGGTTAATAATTAAAGAGGAATCAGAATCCATAGGTTTTTTTTATTACCCCCTTGCAGTTTTTCATGATGTCTTCAATTGTTTGTACTTATCTCTCTATCAAACCATTCAGTCCAGGATGATAATGTGCAGAGATCAAGTGTGTGAATTTCTCGGTACTCATAAATTCCTGCAGCAGAATACTGATGAATGAATAAGAGTTATTTAATGTTAAAGTATAAGTAACACACCATTAACAAACAATATTTAAAATTATTAATTGTCCCTTCAGGTGTATTGTTCACAATTAAATACAAATCCATCCATTTTTAATACACATTGGTTGTGCCTAGGAACATTTGCTCTGTGAATGGAGCAACATGATCAACATGTACTCTTACACATGGTTCTCTTGAATGATCCCATGGATGCATGGGTGAAACTGGTATTAATTAGTATTAGCTTAATTAACATGTGACACATCCCTTACCAATATTCCTATCCATATGCAATTATAACTATAACTTTGACCAAAAGTTTCATTCTCAGTGTTCTTAAATGTGATTTATGTAGCAGTATCTAGTGTCTTGATCTACTTGGCTTAGATGATAAAACTTTCTTATCCTTCAGTTTAACTCATTCTTGTACATTCAGTTCCATTTCATGTGAAAATTATGACTTAACCTTGAATTCCTTTGCATTAAGCCATCTATTGGTAATGAAGAGGCAAACACAGGATAAGATAGGATCTTATTTTATCAATTTCTTTAGCTGTGACAGGAGAAGCATTTTAAAACTTTAATAATAGCACTGTTTCCTGTGGTATAAGAGTTTGTATTGGAATCGTTTGTAATGGAAAATGGTTTATGTCATCAGCATGACAATATTCTTGCTTGGCTTATATTTAGATGAGTAATTATGCGTGCCAGATGTCAGAATCCACCTCAATATTTTGGATGAAGAAATTGTGAGGACTTCGTTTAGCTGATGGATGATCACTTGAAATATGCCTGCCAGACAAGAAGGAATTATAGTTCTTAATTCTGAACACTACCTCAAAACCATTTTTCATATAACGTGACTTTCAGATTTGATTGAATGTCAGTAGCATTTATTTCCACTAGATCCATCACTTGTGTTATATCCATAGTTTTATTTTAAATTCAAGGTAACTCTAATAACAACCTTTGCTGAATTTTATCATCCTATACACATTATTCCTGCATACATATCACAAAGTATTACTTCCATAAAGTTCCCCTAAAATCATTATATGTTTCTTGATTCAGCCATAAATTCATAAATTGATTAACCTGTTTTTATAAAATGAGAGTTTAATTTAAACCATTGAATGAATGGGGAAAACATAAATGACAATAATGCAGAATTCAGTCAAAGAGCTCCTTAAACATTTTATCAGATAACTTCTCAGGAGCTGACGGGCAATGCATTAAACCATAAATTTTAGGGCCATTAAACACTAAATGATACAGTATATTCTTTTCTTATGCCACCAAGGTCAGTGTATTGTATTTTCTTCTTATACATTGAATTAATCAGTTTTACCAAGTGCTGTCATTTCTTGATAAGAAGTAACCATTAAAAAAATTCAGTTAGTTGCTTGTTATTGTCTTCCCCAACTATAATATATTAACAATACAAACTTCAAAGTGAAATCTTTATTCCTCAGTCTAACTGGCATAACTTGTACACCAAAGAAAAATGTTCATGTCTGCATTACTGTTTCTACCTTTAGTCTCATGCCTCTGTACTAGCCTTTTTTCATTAGAAAATCAATACAACTGGCAGAGGATTTATATGAGATGATACGTTTTATTTCTTTTTCTTCTCTTGTTTTCTATCAAAAAAGCTAAGAGAACTAAATAAAGTGTGTGGCAGTATACAGGTTGTTATGAGAAGCAATGAACACTGTAGAAAACAGATGATGGTTCAGTAGCCTTGTTTAGGAATAAGCTTGATATGTTGGTTGAAAATGATAGAAAGCATATGGAACACTTTTATTGTACAATATATGAAACACTGTATACCATATTCTAAAAAAAGTTACAATTATTAATATAATTTGTCATCTCCAGTGAAAATAACTTATCACATAAATAAGAGACTGTTAAGTAATATTTTATGTTTTACATAGTTGTTTGTATATCACTTTGTATTTAGTGGTATTCAAATATTGTTTCTTTTAATAAAACCTTTCTGTGTGTATGTAGTTGATCTTACCTAGCTGTTAAGTGATATTTATACATGGAGTCTCTCTATTCAAAAAAATGTTTTATTAAAATTGATATGTATGTGTGTGTTTTCGTATAGCAAAGCCACAAAGGGCTATCTGCTCAGCCCACCAAGGGGAATCGAACCCTGATTTTAGCATTGTAAATCCGAGACATACCGCTGTACTAGTGGGGGCAAAATTGATATGACACTAATTAATTTCAGTAGCAAATACACAGGGTGTATAACTCAGGTTGCACCTAAAATTGCTTGTTGTTGGTTAAATTGACTGTAGGTAGCAGGCAGGTAATTTTTCCTTGCTTGCTATTTCTGGCATTTTGTAGCATTTGAAAAAGTGCAGTGTTAACAGTAATTATAATATCTAACACTGATGTAATTCCAGACCTCCCCAATACATTTTTGGTTTTTTATTTGATGAGAACTGGGAGATTGTAACATTGTCATTCATAATTGACTTCTGTCAAAACCATGTACAATGCTCTGTAAAATGCAATACTTGATATTATAATTGTTATTCCCAAGCATATCAAATGTCTATGACTGCCACATTTGAATTTTTTTCTAAAATATGTGGTGTACACCACTACTACAGCAGAAAATTATACTCAGTAAATATTGGGTTATGGTTTTTCTGTCATTTGCTTTTTATTTCAGTCAATATTATCAAATTAAATGAGAAAATTTCTAGTTTCACTAATGCTTTTTTGTTTCCAATTTCTTTAGTTACATGGATTTTAATTTTATTAAGTGTACCAGTATCGAAGCATGCAAATTAGAGTAAAATCATGTTTCTTGACATAGTAAAGCAGATCAGATACTGATAGTTTTTCCTTGTTGTTTTGCTCTAATGTATTAACAACCATGTGACTCAAAAGTCCTGAATGTCATTGATCCAGTGCAGTGCACATATCAACTATTTGATAATTTTTTACTTTCCCACCTTCCTCATGACTTATTGCACATGCATCACAAGATCTTAGATAAGACTGTTTTAACAAATCTTTCTTTACTGAACCAGTACGGATTCTCAGTAAAAAGAATATTATAACATCTCAACTGCACAACTTAATTAATCTAAATGTTATCAAATAATTTAAAATACTTATCAATTGCAAAATATTAGATGAAATATGTTGTGTTTTTATTCATAAAATTATAGGTTTTGGATACGGTCATTTCCAATTCATTTTGACCTAAATAATGAAGTTACTCAACTGTTGCTGGACTTTCAGCAGTCTATACGAGACAGAGGTTACAGTGCCTTGGGAGATTTAGTGGATGTCTCCAAAGTGTAAGTACATGTGTAACTAACCGTTCCTTTCTGTATTTTTCATTATAAGAACCTGAAAGACTGTCACATAATTTTTAGATTTATTTGTTTTATATCTTGATGAAATAATTGAAAGAATTATTTAAAAGTACACAATTACTTAAAAAACAGTGCAATGTTTTCTTACAATTGTGATCGTTAAATGTCTTACAGTCCATCTTACCACTGGGCAAGAAGTGTGTCTGTAAGAAATCCTTCTGCAAGCACACCAAGAAAAAAGTGTCATTAGTATTTGATCATCTTGAACCTGCCGAGTTAGCGGATCATTTGACATGTTTAGAACACAAGATGATGAGCAGGATAACAGTAAGTCTTTGCTGAAGTATTGTATAATTTCTTAAAACATAAGTGTTCTTTGATTGTGTCAAACACCATCAGAAATTCTGTAATGTAAATTATATAAATTGATATGAAAGTAAATTTTCCCTTTGTAAATCTGTGAATAAAAAACAGAGAGGATGAGTTTTACTTTATTAAAAATTATTTAAGATGACTTCACTTTAAAGTACTACATTGCACTATACTGACAAAATATTACAATGAGACCTCTTTTTTTTTTCTAAATTGGGAAGTTTATGGACATCAAGACTTCAGCAGTGAAGGGAACACTGCAGGATAACCCTAAACTAGAACGAGCCATATCTTTATGTAACGATATCTCCAAGTGGATTCAATGCATGGTTTTAAGCAAGTCTCTGCCACAGCAGCGTGCTGACGTGATTGTAAAGTTTGTAGCTGTTGCCAAGGTGAGTCATTAATACAGCATTAAATTTGATGTTGTAAGACATGTATAGGCTTTTGTTATCAACAGTTTAGCTGAACACAGTAACATTCACTATTACTTTAAAATGTAATAACATTCTCATATAGGTTATAGTGAAATATTGTTTTGTTATTCACTAATTTTAATATACTACTTCATTCTTCTTCCAAATAACACAACACACAGAAAATGTTTAACATCCATTGAGATGTATACTGTGCAGTTACTTGTTCACGATGATGATAACTTTATCTTCTAAAACTAAACATCCTAAAGTGTACTTCTTAGTAGAAATGTATAAGCAGATTTTCATAATCAAATCACTGTTTTACTTCACTTTTACACTATATTCTTTTTTGTTTTTTAATTTTTCATTGACTCATTTGTAAACTTTTTTTATTAGTTAATTTGGAAACATTATCATGCCCAATATTATTTTTTATTTAGACAATGAGCTTAAACTACCAACATACAATATTTTCTTTTATAAATAAATCACAAATACTAGTTATTTAAAAAATAAAATTATTGAGGACAAATAGGCCCAACGTTAGTAGTTAATAGATAAATGTGTTTAAGGCTACTTCGTATAACTTTTGTGATACTCAAGGGAAAGCATATTTCTAAGTTAAACATCATTGTGATGAAAGTAACTGCCAGAATTCAAGTTCAGAGTGATTTGACATTTTTCAACTTTAGTGTAACGTATCTCTTTTATATATGGACACACACAAATATGTGCATCCATACATACATTTATTTCAGAGACTTTATGAATCCAAGAACTTCAATACATTGATGGCAGTGGTTGGAGGTCTTAACCACAGTGCATTAGCTAGGTTATCTCGAACCAAAGCATGTGTTCCTCCTGACTCCAAAAAATGTTATCAGAGTTTACTGAGCTGCTGTCTTCTGCTCCAAACTTTACAAATTACCGTCGTGCACTGAATGATTGTAAAGGTTGTTTCCTTACCTATTCTGTAAGTACTGTTCTCCTACAGGATTATTGGGGGTGTCATTATAAAGCATATAACTTGGTTATTTTAGCTTACAGTCTGAGTTAGACCTTGTTAATTCTGTACATTTTGATAAAGGATATCTATTGATATATATACATATATGTTTGTGATAACCAAAAACCAGCCAAAACAAAAATAAAAAATGCTGCTTTCTAATGTAAGGTATTTTTATTATTTTTTCTTCTTCTTTACTTTGGAGAGCAGTCACCTTCCCACAGCTATCTGCAGGCATTGAAAGATGATATAGATATGGGATGTTATGGGCTTGAGCACCCACATCTCACTTTCCTAATTTCTGTTTCTATATCTATTATTTTAATTTCTATTATTATTCCTTTATTTTATTTCTTTATGTGAGAATGGCAAATGGAAGTTAAGACTGATAAACAGTGTGTCCTCACTGCAATGTGGATCCTACTTCTTCAGTCACCTCCAAAACCTAGGATACATTTATAATCTCGCATTGTATCTTGTACTCTGGGATCTTTTTTAAAAATATACAGCCTAGTTTGTTTAATTTTAATGTGTTTTGTTTATGGCTTAAAAATTTATGGTTATAATATAATTAACTAGAGGTTGGGATTTGCTGTTTTTAATGCAGTCCTTTCTCATGATTTTTACTTATTTGGCTTCAATGGGATGTAATTATTTAATTTCACTTATGTTTATATTAGTTTATCATAAGGTTACTTCACTATCATATATTTTTGAGTGAATTAAAGATACCAGAAAATGTCATTTATTCTTGAAAATTAAATATATACCTATCCAGCATCACCACTTTCTTTATGTACAAAACAAAATGTTAAGATTTATATAAGTTGCTGATCTTTATTATATGTATTTAAAATTTATTTCTCTTGTTTTATAGTGCAGTTCATATGAAAGACCTAATATCTCTTAATGTGGCTTTACCGGATGCTGATAAAGAAGGTTTGATAAATTTCCGCAAAATGGCACAACTTTCATTAATTTTCAAGGAGCTGTGGGAATTGCAAAACTCTAGACTTCCATTCAACGTTAACATAGACTTACTCAATACACTGAGGGTAAGTTTAGGGAAAAATATTTCTTAACCGTTTCTTGAAGTAAGCCTTAATGAATAACTCTTCCTCATCAATATTCTCAAGTTTGTTAACCTTTCTGAATGAATTCCACAGAACATTTTTTTGAAGGATAATCTTGCTATTGACTGGAATTGGGCTACCAGTATTTTTATTTCCTTGTAAATTCACTCTATGTAATAATTTATTGATGTCAAAAAATAATCAACAACAAAAGTAAAATTCTGATACTGTACATTATGATGCTTACATAGCTATTCTTGTCCAGTTTTTCTCTTTGGTGGTGGACTGGAGGTTTCTTCTTGAGTTTAGTTTTTTTTTTAAATAAAATAAATGCCGCATGTATACCCACTCATCAAGAATAGCACTGTAATTGCTATAATAATTACAGTACTAAACAGCGAATTACACAATAATATATTCTGTATCCAAAATGCTTTCCCTGGATGTTTTTGTCCAGGCAGACTGTGCTTGTTAATCATATACTTCTTATCCAAAGTGGTTCAAATGTATGTTTTTTTACCCTGGTGGACCTCACTTGAGCTAATCCAACATAACCCAAGTTGCTTACCATACCAAGGGAGACCACACTTGTTGATACCTATATTTTATACAAGGTGCTTTTCCAAGTTGTTTCCCATTGATGCTTTTGCCTGGGTGGACAGCACTTGTTGATCCCTATATCTTATACAAGGCATCGGGCTACATCATATTGTACAAAATTTGGTTCATCCAGGCACTTCTCTTGGCACGTGCATTTAAGGAAAGGTAGTTGCATACACGTGAGCCTTTCCATGCTTATCAGCACCTTACTGACTTATAGTTACCCAGCACTCCCAACACTGATTCAGTGCTCTTTGTCAACTTCAGTTGTGTCTGTCGATTCAGTTTTGCCCCAGTTGTATACAGTATTGATTGCTTTGTAAAGAACATACAGTTTTAGAAGTGTTGTACCCCACTAGTGTGCTTTTTCATATTTAGCAAGGCTGTTTCCTACTTGGTTTGAGATTGATGCACTTTCATTGACCCTTCCATTTGGCAATATGGGATTCTAACTTTGGGTGAGAGGTGGTAGTACTGGTTTGAAAGTTAACAGTTTCTTATTCAAAAAAACATATTTCTAACAAGTACTTACCTCCTTTTACCCAGTTCCCACCCTTCCTCCAAACTGAGATGCCAATGTTTATGGTTTGTGTCTGCCAATTCTCAAAAATGATGGTTGTTTTAAAATCAAAGAGGAAACTAGCTGCATCAGTATAGATGGTACAGTATGATTGGTGGAGGATAGTCACATGATCAGAACATGTTTTGAAATGATAAAAAAATAGATGGGATATAAAGACAGGTGCACTGTAGCAAATTTTTTAGCAATGTTTAGAGGGCAAACCAGGATGAAGACAGCTCTGAGTGATATCACAGTTGTATGTAAAATTCAACATAATTCCCTTTTCTGGTAAAAAACATCCACACAGACTGACTGAATTATTTTAGAATCCAACTGACAAGATGAACTATTTTTCTCTACTCTGTTTCTTACTATAAAATATGCATAAATGCACTTATGTTACCCTGTGGGTTACCACAGTTCTAACTAGAACTTAAAATAATTCCCTCCTTTTCATCAAAGTCACACAGACAGGTTAAGTTATTTTAGAACACTCTTTTACAAGACAAATTATTATTCTTGTCTCTGCTAATCTGTGAAAATCACTTTAAAATATCACCCATTACAGCTAAACTAACAATCGTGCAGTCCAAGTTCTCTTCCACTAAGTTTTCTGATTTTACTTGTTTTTTGCTCATTTGGTTATATATATATATAAACTACAAGTAATGTGACATCAGTTTATAACAATTGAATTACACACATAATGTAAGAGTTACCGAACTACATAACTAGATTTGTCATAAATATTGCTTTTAAAATAACTACTTTTAACTCTTATTATGAATACTGAATAATCATTAAATATTAGATCACTAAGTGAACAAAATAACAATTCTTACACTAAATAGTCTTGCATAACCAACAGAGTAATTGCAAGTAGATTGTGAATTTAATGGTAGTCACCTTTTGAATTTTTCAGTTTTACAACATTAAGAACCTTAATATAAGAACTTTGTTCAGGTCAAGTCATAATTGTGAATACTTGATCAGTCTTTCTACTGGCATGATATTGTTTTATAGATTAGTTCTATGTTTGGGGTCATTTTCATGCTACAAGATGAATCCTCCCTTAGTGCATCACGTTTTGAGGGAATGGCATGACAAATAACCCTTTCATGATTGGCTCAGTGTAATTCACATGAGTTCATTTACACATTTGCACATGTTAATTATTTGCACTATTACTTGTGATATAGCATGTGTATCTTCACAAAATTAGGTAGACTTTTAGTAAAAATTACAAGTATTTTCTTCACAAAAAATAAGGTTTTTTATTAAAGATTTGTTTGTAAAAAATATTAAGTCTGTTTCCTTACTAGTCTGAGTGCAAAGTGATTTTATGTTATGATTGAAAAAACCTATTCTTTGTCCCAAAAATCTCAGGTATTATTTGTGTAATGTTTAAAACCTCCTAAATACATATCAACATTTGTTTTCAGTTAGACTTCATATTTTATGTTATTTTCTATAACTACATGGGATCTATCACTTGAACAACCTCATTACCATTATAAAAAAATTAGGAAATAAATACGAATTATTCTGTGCTCCTGCTAGAGTGACCACATATATGACATGAAAATACAAATGTTTAGTCTAATTAGTTTAAGTTTCATAATGTTTTATATTTATTATTTTTTATTATATTGACCTTCCATTCATACCCAGCCAACATTACATAACTTGTATTGTAGCTGTGCACATGCACTTATGGCACATATCCAGTAATATAAAACTGACTTTTAGTCTTTTCTGTCTTGGCTGTGTTTTAGTGGACTAGTATTTTGAAATATACAGTCACGTTTTAATTATTATATAAGTATATTGATTATTGCTATTTAGAAATAAATTATTAAATTTATTTTTCTTAAAATATAGAACAAGAAGTAAAGCAAACAATCATCTTTTCTCACTATGTCCTCTGAATTAGGTTACTGCTAGACATGGGTTGCTAAGCCTTTTATAAAAAGTTGCACGTGAAAGATACCAAACAAAATATTTTAGGTTTTATATATACAGTTGAAATAGCAAAAAAAAAATCATAAATAACTCTATTGACATCATAGAATTTCACTCTAATTTATTGAGCTTATTACTGTCCTGTACATATATTTGTTAGGTCTAAAAAATATGAAACTTCAAGGAGACTAAAGACACAACCTACCTTCTTAAAAATCTTGGTTCAGAAGAAAGTGGTAGCTTTTTCACAAATTAAATTGGCTAAAATAAACCACTAGGGGACATTCTAAAGCTGTCAACTGATTATTCATATGTTTTATATTGAAGAAATCTTATATGAGGGACCGTTTCCGAAAATGGAAAGAGGCAAACAGGTCCACTGTGTTTAATTTAGTACGTAAGCCATATTTCATCAAATTAAAAATATGAGGTTCTTATTTGATATTCTAGCTTGTAAATATTAATAGTTTGAGTTCTTAATTTGTATGAAGTTATAGACTTAGTGTTTTGACATCACAAACATCTAATTTTAAACAATGCTGCAATTCAACATACCACGTGACTCACTAAAATCTATACTTAAGTGTATATATGCAAAAACGGCTCGTTTGGGTTGAGAAAATATTTTACGTAGAAGAGCGAACAACGTTTCGACCTTCTTCGGTCATCGTCAGGTTCACAAAGGTTCACAAATATGGCTTACGTACTAAATTAAACACAGTGGACCTGTTTTCCTCTTTCCATTTTCAGGTTCACAAAGGACGATGACCGAAGAAGGTCGAAACATTGTTCGCTCTTCTCGTAAAATATTTTCTCAACCCAAACTAGCTGTTTTTGCATATATATTTCTCTACAAGGGGGTTTTCTCGACATCACTGATTATACTTAAGTGTGTTCTCTTGCTATTTATTTTCAAATTAAAATATTAACTCATGTATAATATTAAAATTTGAATTGTAGTCTACAATTTGATTCCAAATTTGTTGATATAAATTAATGAAATAGTAGTTCAATAAAATTTTGATTTCAAGTCAACAAACACAATGACATAACCTTTGACCCAATGTGAAAGGGTTAATAAGAACCTGCATGTATTTATGAGCAATAGGAGCACCATCTCTTTTGTGTAGATCACTGTTATCATTAACTAAGATGCAATTCTAAACTTGTACTGATCACCTACCATGTTTCACTGTAGATGTTGCACATTGAATATGATACCATTCTTCTCTTCACTATTAAGTAGCCATTCATTATTGCCAAGTAATTCAAATTTGGATGTATCTGTAAATAGCAAATTTCTTGCATGCTTATTCCACTGTTTATGATACAATACCCATTTCAACATGTTGGTTTGGTTATCTGTTCTCAGAAGTAGGTATCACTCATTTACATACTTATTGAGACCACTTTTTGGTAACATATACCTTGCTGTTCCCAAGGTAGTATTGATGTCTGTATTTACTGCAAGGTTGTTGATAATATCATTACTTGATATTGCCCATCTTGTAAAACATGCTTTGAGAAAGCAAGTATCACTTTTTAAAAGTTTCAGTCTTCTGCATGATTTATCATACGGTATCCTGGGAGCTATGACTGGAATCACACCAGTATAGTATGACTACTTGTACTTTCATAGGTCTTACACTGATGTGGATTTCTAATTGGATGAGTACTAACCACAGTGTAAAGTACCAATACATGACTGCACTCTATTGAATAATAATGAACTAAACATAGCAAAACAGTTGGTCATGAAGGTGTTTTTATTTGCTGGTTTCTTTTTCTTCACATCTAATATCTTTTGAATATTTCCTTTCAGCTTTCTTTGGATGTAACCTGTACAGAAGATGAAATTTATGAACTATCACTCACCAGGGAGCCTCGTAATCCATCTTCAGTGAGTATTTAGATATGTACTGAAATTACATAGAGATAGAGTTAAAACATTTATTGAATTGTGATGTAATGAATTGAGGTCTATATCTGGAACTTGAAATAAATGTTTTGATCATATGTTAATTTTTTTAAATGGAATATTTTTATTATACTGGTAAAATAAAATGAAACAAGTATTTCAAAATTGTTTCATTAAAAAAAAGACCAAATAGGAACTAAACAGGATCTATTTGTTCCTTATGACTTTTTATCTAATGTTTACTTGAGGCATCCTACAGTTCCTACAATCTCCCCTATAATGCTCCCTCCTCAAAAAAAATCTTGCAACTCAGTTTAATTGTTTCATATTTTTTATCGTTTAGAACTTTCACTGATAATTACAAATTTCTTAGCCTCAATCTTCACCTACAAAACCAGGGGTATTTGCAGAATGGCTTGCTGGTGTGGATTCATCACCAGACCCAGAAACTATGGCCAAGCACATTCATTCTATTGTAAAGGTTTGTTTATTGTTGCTAATCAAACATATTAATTGTTTCCAAATAAGATTAAAAGTAGTATTATAAAAACTTGAGGCAGGTGATTATTACATAGATAATATATTTGTAGAAATATTATGTTGTAAACTAAATAATAATGGTATTAACAGTCTGTCTTATACTTGAGGGGCTAAATTGTTCTCATGCTTCGTCACAATTGAAATTTGTTGCTTATAAATATTATTTTTAATGTGCTTTATGTTTTGATACTTGTAAATGTACTGTTTGTTCTTCAGTGTCTTATATATTTCAACAAAAGGTATGACAGGAGTGAGTGATTTTGCCATTTTCTTATCATTTGCAAAAGCTTTTATCACAAAACAGTCTCAACAAAACTACCCGTTGTATTATGTTATTATTATTTGTCATATGACAAAGTTGTTGTTGTGGATACTTTGTGAAAAATATGAGTATCACTAATGAAACATTGAACAGTTAATATTTACTCCTGAATTATGTTGTTTAAGTCTGGTTTGTCACTTAAATACTCTTTAGTGATTAAAATTGAATTACATATTTTGTGTTTTCAAATTTTGTTGAATATATTCCAGATTTTTGCTGTTATTGATATAAAACTAAAAAAATATCAGTTTACTAACAATAAAACTTGTTTTGTTTTTAACTGTGTATTTTCTTCAATT
Organism: Tachypleus tridentatus; assembly: GCF_004210375.1. Lineage (NCBI taxonomy): Eukaryota > Metazoa > Arthropoda > Merostomata > Xiphosura > Limulidae > Tachypleus > Tachypleus tridentatus. The sequence goes on along the minus strand of NC_134830.1, from coordinate 985,256 downwards.
GAAAGATTCTTCATTTAGCACTTACCAACTTTGTATGAACAATTAAAATGACATTATATTGATTAATCTATTAATTAGAACAATCTTCATCCTAAAGAAATTTATAGGAGGATGACTTTTAGCTCTTGTAGATTTTATGAATACAAGATATTGTATTATAAAAGAATCTTTAAATACTATAATAGAGCACTGATAATATTTAAATCCAATATGGTGCTCCCCTCTACTCACAAGATTAACTCTTCTTATTTTGTGCTGCCCTCTATTTGCAAACGTTTTGAACAAATGTTACAAGTCTTAATCATCCCTCTATTAAACTTGAAAGTTTCAACACGTCTCTCATGCAAATCTTCATGTGTTACGTCTCCACCAATTGGAGAGGACTCTATTGTGAACTGCATGCGACTCCCACCATGCACCACTCTGATTACCCTAGAAGTGGTTTAACTTTATTTACCTTAGTTGAATTTCATTGATTTAATTTCAGCTTTGTTTGAGAGTGTGTGATTTACCCATGTTTGTTGTGCATTTTTTGCTGGTTTACTATTTAATGGGTCACATTTGTCCTGTTCAACCTACCTATGTCCCATTTTCCCGCCTTGGTCTTCATCTGACATTCATTCTATTAATCCCCTTTCTGTCTGAAGCTCTTCACAACACCCTGTGGGAATTTTTTAGGAGAACAGGTTATTGTCCAACAGTGAGAGAAATGCTGAACTATGGATTCCAACAGAGGAATGGTGAAGGCTTGTGGCATGCATTCAAAATGTTTGCAAATAGAAGGCAGCACAAAATAAGAAAAGCTAATTTTGTGAAGAGAGGGAAATAAATATCAGAAATATATTTTCATTCAGGAAAATTATAAATTCAGTGTAATCTCTCCTAATATTGTGTAAAATGCCAGTTATCCTGAAAGTGTATATGAAAATCAATGCTAAGAAATAATTGTTCATTACTACATATATAGTGACAGGTTGTTGATTTATATACCATATTCATTGTCTTCATTTTTTCACCATAACATAGTTTATGTATAGTTGGAACAATTGGTGTCATGTTAACTAATTTTTCTTTTTTTTGAAGACCTTTAATAGTGCGTTCTTTAAAGCGGATTTGATATTTTTATGTTTTGAAGTAAAATAACTTTGATATTTCTGAATACATCAGTTACTTGAACAAAAAATATTAAGAACAATATCAGTAATACTGACGATACTGATAACTTTAGATACTTGGACATGTCTGCAACATGTAAGTTATTGTTTAGTAACAAACCAGTTAGAAATAGCATTTGTTTAAAATACCAGAAAGGTGTTGTCATTAATTTTTTTTGTAGGTCACGAATTCAAGGTAGCTTATATGAGAAGTTAGGAGACAGTCATAATTCCCAGAAAAAATAGATTTGGTTTTATTCTTCGAGAATTTCATTCACATTTTAAGATTATAATGGTAGTAACTACAATTATTGTTAAATTATTAATACATAATCTCAATTAAAGATTAACTATGTTATTTAACTTCTTGGTTATGTTAGTCCTTTAATGTAAGTTTAAGGCTCTAGTATATTAAAACAGAAATGTACAAAGAAATAAAGCTTAATTAATATTGGAGAGTGCTGTAGTTTAAGACTGGACACTAACTCCTGGCTAACTAGCTCAGCGTGATTAACTAGATATGCTTGTAACTTGGCTAACTAAACACGCTAACTTAGCTTGTCTGACTGTATATGCTGACTACAAATGCTAACTCAGCATTAATGACTGCATATGCTGACTAACTCAGCTTGGCAGACCACATATTCTAACTAGCTCAATTTGCTGATTACATATGCTAATCAACTCAGCTTGGATGACTATAAATGTCAACTTGGTTTGTATAACTGCTTATACTAATTAACTCACCTTGGCTGACTACATATATTGAATAATTTAGCTTGGCAGACTACATGTGCTGACTAGCTCAGTTTGGCTGATTAAATATGCTAACCATCTCAGCTTGGATGACTACAGATGCAAACTTGGTTTGGTCAACTACGCATGATAACTAGCTCAGCTTGGCTGACTACATATGCTATCTTGCCTTGGCTTACAATGTATACTAACTAATCGACTTGGTTTAGCAGCAGCTTTTTTTATTTTCTTTCCTAATTTAATCATGCAAAAATACAGTAAGTGTGACTTTACTGGACTAGACTAGTTCTTTTTGGTGTGGGATGCCTCACAATGTGGCTAATGAATTCATCGAAGATGATATACAGAACTATTTTAATGAGATCAGTTAGTATCTGTGGCATTGGAACGTTTACATTTATGCTTACTTGCCTAGTCACTCTTGGTTCATAATGTCAAATTTACAAAAGTCTTCAATTGTTGTAGAGTTCTGCAGTTACATTTGAGTTTCCCTTTATATCACATAATAAAGGATAAGGTATGATTCACCAGTTGTACAATAGTTATGTTCTTATTATCCAGTTTACTTACTGATGATTATGACTTTCCTTTCAGTTGAGCTGAGCTTTACTTTTCTCTTGCAGTCTGATAAAAATGTTATTGAACTTCTTCCTAGTAGTTTATAATAGTAACTAAGGCTTGAACCTCACTCATTTCTAACCAAATTTTGACAGAAATGTGGTCAAACTATCATGCTGGTTAAATAATAATTGTGATTAGAGTATTTCCTTAATTATATCCAACATTGGTATATTTTACAAATTGTCACATGGATTAATGTACTTGTATAGCTGAATACGTTATCTTTAGCAAAGCTGTTTGGTGTGTAAAGTATCTCCTGATGTCAGCATTAAATTTTCCCGATTGCTTTTCCATATGCGTGGTCTTATTGAATTTATACACATTTTGGTTTTTGGTAATAGCTACAAGAATGGCCAAATCCGTGATATGAAGTTAAAGTATATGTGGTACATCTGACTCTCTTGTAGTAGGTATTTCATATTTATAAATTTCAAAGACTTTCAAATTCTAATTTTGGTCATACAAAATTCAGTCAAGGTTGTGTTGTAAATTCAGCCTGATGTTGCCTTTCTGTAGGAGGGTTCAGTCATGTAAACATCTACTGTTTTATGGGTTAATATTATTATATCTTTCTTTATCTTACATTTATGGGATTTCTCTACAACTATTACATGGATTAGAGATCTTCCTGGATACTGGTTATCCAATTTTCTGATTTGTCAGCTACATAGGGGAGCTGAATTGTAAACGAAATTTTAAAATGTGTGTTTTTTGTAAGGAACCAAGCCCCACTGTAAAATGTTGTAATTATTTTCTTAGAAATAAATGTGAATTTTACTTTTTAGTTCATTCATTTTATTAAGTAAAATTTTCTCTTTAATTATTCTCTCCATTTAAATACATTTATTTTCTCAACTTATGTTTTAACTCTAAACCACAACTCAATTATCCTGTATTTTCATTAATCAGCAAATGTGTAATTCTACTGCTTTCTTCAGTTACTAAAGTGTTTATTTTTAATTTCATCTTGAAACTAATAATCTTTGTTTTCACTTGTATCAACTCACTGCACCTCCTCTTCCACATACTTGGTTCTTGAATCTACAACTATTGAAAAGAACAGGCAAATGTGTGCTTTATTTATCCTTGGATTGTCACAGGTGTAGTTGAGGAATTTTGAGTGATATCCTTAGATACTGTTGTATTTTAAGCCTTAATTTTGTACCTCTAACTGCTGGTATTTTGAATAACAAAAATGTTTTCTGCTAATTTTTTATAGATAAACATAATTGTTCAGAAAATTTTCTTCTAAGTGTGGTTTAGTTGTTTGAAAAATGTATTGAAACAGCAACTTGTGTAGCAGTTACTGATTTGCACTTTTTTTTTTTTCCTCAGGCAATTTTGGAACATATGACATTGATCGAGACAGTGCTATCTCCCAAGAAGAGTTTGAGGCAATACAGACCAACTTTCCTTTCATAGACTCTTTCAGTGTTATAGACACAGATCAGTAAGCTATTTTTTTTAATTATCAGTTTTTAAACATAAAAGCTGTTATTTTTGACATTTTTGTCAAAGGGTTAGTTTAACAATAGCTCTAATGCATATTGTTCTTGATAATAGAAATATAACGGGTTGGAAAATGAAAACTTTGATAATGGCATTCATTATAAAACCACTGATAATTTACTATAATAAGGTATCACACCTCTCTGCGATACCTCCAACAAACATCATAAGAAAACAATCTGATATTGGTGTTTACCAAATCTCTTACTTTTTTGAGAGTTGAAATTTGAACTCTTTTGTCTTTGATATATACTGTCTAGAATTATATACAGTTTATTGTAGTTTAGGAAGTTTACTTTATACAAAATTCCTTTGTTAATTATTTACATGGACCTTAGGATTAGAGAAGTTACACCAACAGTTATGAAAAACCCATCCTAGAAACCAGTTATACAGTTGTTATGGCCACAATACTGGAAATATTTAACATTTGTTAAGAATTTGTTAAATGTTACTTTGTAGATGCTTATCAGAATGTGAATCATGTATATATACTCCAGGAAACAATATATTCTTGAAATTTAAATATATCACTGCCATATAACATCATATAAATGATTATTCATGAGACATCAGTAACATTAATCTATATGTTAGATGGGAACTAAATTACACAGTTCTTTCTCTATTAACTACTTTTCCTGGTTGTAACTTCTTTTTATTTATAGCCAAAATTGTCTGTTTGGTGTAGAAATTTCTTTTTGTTTTTAAAATAATTTATTCAGTGATAAGATCCTTTTAGAAGAAAATATTTAAACACAGCAACAGTCAAATGTAAGGTCATTTCAGGTCATTGCATGATGTTTTTTTTCATTCAGTTTTTGGCACTTCATAAAAAAATATTATTGCCATATTTTGTTTAAAATACCTTCAAGTCTAGCCACTATTAACATATTACTTAATATTGTACTTTTTATAGTAATTATTACAAAATTAAATGTATTTTAGCATTAAATGCAACATTTTATAAAATAATGAAACTGAATTTGGTTAAAACAAGGCACTTCATGTGATGTTTCTGTAAATGTTTGTAGCTTGATAGAACCATTTAATTTGAAATGTAAGCATTAATGTAATGAAAATTGGAAAGTTTGTTTGTTTTAGTAATCTTAAACTGATTTTTTTTCATAAACTCAGTGGACTTTGGGTGAAAACATAAAATATTGAAGTTTTAAAATCTTTATTTAGGCAGTTAACCTTTGTCACTTGATATAACATAAGATGTTAGATAAATTATAAATAAAATATTTAATGAAAGCCTAAGATAAACTTTAATGTATCTAATAGGATGCTTCAAAAGAAACTGAATTATTCAAAAATTCATACTATGTGAAAATATTTATAAGTAAACTTACATTTACAACTGTGGTATGCAAATACTGTATACCTTACTTTTCTGCAGATATATATTTTTATATCTAAGAGATGTAGAAATTATCCTAAGTTATTATTTGGAA
>NC_134830.1:943284-979259 GCF_004210375.1 Tachypleus tridentatus | reverse complement strand
AATTACGTATTATTGTTAAGTCACTTGTTGTATAAATAGACTTACTTAGAGGTGGGAAACAATATTCCTGTGAATTCATTGTTGTTGTATAAATAGACTTAGTTAGGTGTAGAGGAACAATATTCCGCCTGAAGTCATTGTTGTTGTATAAATAGACTTAGTTAGGAGTGGGGAACAATATTCGTTTGAATTCATTGTTGTTGTATAAATAGACTTAGTTAGGAGTGGGGAACAATATTCGTTTGAATCTTTCAACTTTGTTGCTGTATAAATAGACTTAGTTAGGAGTGGGGAACAATATTCTTTGAATTCATTGTTGTTGTATAAATAGACTTAGTTAGGAGTGGGGAACAATATTCGTTTAATTCATTGTTGTTGTATAAATAGACTTAGTTGTATAAAATAGAGAACTTGTTCGAAGTCACAACTTTCAGTTGTTGTTGTATAAATAGACTTAGTTAGGAGTGGGGAACAATATTCGTTTGAATTCATTGTTGTTGTATAAATAGACTTAGTTGTATAAATAGAGAACTTGTTACGAAGTCACTTACTTAGTTGTTGTTGTAGTATATAGACTTAGTTAGGAGTGGGGAACAATATTCGTTTTAATTCATTGTTGTTGTATAAATAGACTTAGTTGTATAAATAGACAACTTATTTACGAAGTCACAACTTGTTGTTGTAGAAATAGACTTAGTTAGGAGTGGGGAACAATATTCCTGTGAAATCGTTGTTGTTGTATAAATAGACTTAGTTAGGAGTGGGGAACAATATTCTTGTGAATTCATTGTTGTTGTATAAATAGACTTAGTTAGGTGTGGGGAACAATATTCCTGTGAACTCGTTGTTGTATAAATAGACTTAGTTAGGAGTGGGGAACAATATTCCTGTGAATTCATTGTTGTTGTATAAATAGACTTAGTTAGGAGTGGGGAACAATATTCTGTGAAGTCATTGTTGTTGTATAAATAGATTTAGTTAGGAGTGGGGAACAATATTCCTCTGTGAATTCATTGTTGTTGTATAAATAGACAACTTGTTAGAAGTCACTACTTTGTTCTTGTTGTAGAAATAGACTTAGTTAGGAATGGGGAACAATATTCCTGTGAATTCATTGTTGTTGTATAAATAGACTTAGTTAGGAGTGGGGAACAATATTCCTGTGAATTCATTGTTGTTGTATAAATAGACTTAGTTAGGAGTGGGGAACAATATTCCTGTGAATTCATTGTTGTTGTATAAATAGACTGAGTTAGGAGTGGGGAACAATATTCCTGTGAATTCATTGTTGTTGTATAAATAGATTTAGTTAGAGTGGGAAACAATATTCCTGTGAATTCATTGTTGTTGTATAAATAGACTTAGTTAGGAGTGGGAACAATATTCCTGTAAAGTCATTGTTGTTGTATAAATAGACTTAGTTAGAGTGGGGAACAATATTCCTGTGAAGTCGTTGTTGTTGTATAAATAGACTTAGTTAGGAGTGGGGAACAATATTCGTTTGAAGTCGTTGTTGTTGTATAAATAGAGTTAGTTAGGAGTGGGGAACAATATTCGTTTGAAGTCCTTGTTGTATAAATAGACTTAGTTAGGAGTGGGGAAAAATATTCCTTTTAATTCATTGTTGTTGTATAAATAGACTTAGGAGTGGGGGAACAATATTCGTTTTAATTCATTGTTGTTGTATAAATAGACTTAGTTGTATAAATAGACAACTTGTTACGAAGTCACAACTTAGTTGTTGTTGTAGAAATAGACTTAGTTAGGAGTGGGGAACAATATTCGTTTGAATTTATTGTTGTTGTATAAATAGACTTAGTTAGGAGTGGGGAACAATATTCGTTTGAAGTCATTGTTGTTGTATAAATAGACTTAGTTAGGACTGGGGAACAATATTCGTTTGAAGTCATTGTTGTATAAATAGACTTAGTTAGGAGTGGGGAACAATATTCGTTTGAATTCATTGTTGTTGTATAAATAGACTTAGTTAGGAGTGGGGAACAATATTCGTTTGAATTCATTGTTGTTGTATAAATAGACTTAGTTAGGAGTGGGAACAATATTCCTTTGAAGTCGTTGTTGTTGTATAAATAGACTTAGTTAGGAGTGGGGAACAATATTCGTTTGAATTCATTGTTGTTGTACAAATAGACTTAGTTAGGAGTGGGAAACAATATTCCTGTGAATTCATTGTTGTTGTATAAATAGACTTAGTTAGGAGTGGGGAACAATATTCCTGTGAATTCATTGTTGTTGTATAAATAGACTTATTTAGGAGTGGGAAACAATATTCCTGTGAATTCATTGTTGTTGTATAAATAGACTTAGTTAGGAGTGGGGAACAATATTCCTGTAAAGTCGTTGTTGTTGTATAAATAGACTGAGTTAGGAGTGGGAAACAATATTCCTGTGAATTCATTATTGTTGTATAAATAGATTTAGTTAGAGGTGGGGAAACAATATTCCTGTGAATTCATTGTTGTTGTATAAATAGACTTAGTTAGGAGTGGGAACAATATTCCTGTAAAGTCGTTGTTGTTGTATAAATAGACTTAGTTAGGAGTGGGGAACAATATTCCTGTGAAGTCGTTGTTGTTGTATAAATAGACTTAGTTAGGAGTGGGAACAATATTTGTTTGAAGTCGTTGTTGTTGTATAAATAGAGTTAGTTAGGAGTGGGGAACAATATTCGTTTGAATTCCTTGTTGTATAAATAGACTTACTTAGGAGTGGGGAACAATATTCCTGTGAATTCATTGTTGTTGTATAAATAGACTTAGTTAGGAGTGGGGAACAATATTCCTGTGAATTCATTGTTGTTGTATAAATAGACTTAGTTAGGAGTGGGGAAACAATATTCCTGTGAATTCATTGTTGTTGTATAAATAGACTGAGTTAGGAGTGGGAAACAATATTCCTGTGAATTCATTATTGTTATATAAATAGATTTAGTTAGGAGTGGGAAACAATATTCCTGTGAATTCATTGTTGTTGTATAAATAGACTTAGTTAGGAGTGGGGAACAATATTCCTGTAAAGTCGTTGTTGTTGTATAAATAGACTTAGTTAGGAGTGGGGAACAATATTCCTGTGAAGTCGTTGTTGTTGTATAAATAGACTTAGTTAGGAGTGGGGAACAATATTTGTTTGAAGTCGTTGTTGTTGTATAAATAGAGTTAGTTAGGAGTGGGGAACAATATTCGTTTGAAGTCCTTGTTGTATAAATAGACTTAGTTAGGAGTGGGGAACAATATTCCTGTGAATTCATTGTTGTTGTATAAATAGACTTAGTTAGGAGTGGGGAACAATATTCGTTTGAAGTCATTGTTGTTGTATAAATAGACTTAGTTAGGAGTGGGGAACAATATTCGTTTGAAGTCGTTGTTGTTGTACAAATAGACTTAGTTAGGAGTGGGGAACAATATTCGTTTTAATTCATTGTTGTTGTATAAATAGACTTAGTTGTATAAATAGAGAACTTGTTACGAAGTCACAACTTAGTTGTTGTTGTAGAAATAGACTTAGTTAGGAGTGGGGAACAATATTCGTTTTAATTCATTGTTGTTGTATAAATAGACTTAGTTGTATAAATAGAGAACTTGTTACGAAGTCACTACTTAGTTGTTGTTGTAGAAATAGACTTAGTTAGAGTGGGGAACAATATTCGTTTTAATTCATTGTTGTTGTATAAATAGACTTAGTTGTATAAATAGACAACTTGTTACGAAGTCACAACTTAGTTGTTGTTGTAGAAATAGACTTAGTTAGGAGTGGGGAACAATATTCTTGTGAATTCATTGTTGTTGTATAAATAGACTTAGTTAGGTGTGGGGAACAATATTCCTGTGAACTCGTTGTTGTATAAATAGACTTAGTTAGGTGTGGGGAACAATATTCCTGTGAATTCATTGTTGTTGTATAAATAGACTTAGTTAGGAGTGGGGAACAATATTCCTGTGAAGTTATTGATTTGTTGTATAAATAGATTTAGTTAGGGTGGGGAACAATATTCCTGTGAATTCATTGTTGTTGTATAAATAGACAACTTGTTACAGAAGTCACTACTTAGTTCTTGTTGTAGAAATAGACTTAGTTAGGAATGGGGAACAATATTCCTGTGAATTCATTGTTGTTGTATAAATAGACTTAGTTAGGAGTGGGGAACAATATTCCTGTGAATTCATTGTTGTTGTATAAATAGACTTAGTTAGGAGTGGGGAACAATATTCCTGTGAATTCATTGTTGTTGTATAAATAGACTTAGTTAGGAGTGGGGAACAATATTCCTGTGAAGTCATTGTTGTTGTATAAATAGACTTAGTTAGGAGTGGGGAACAATATTCCTGTGAAGTCATTGTTGTTGTATAAATAGACTTAGTTAGGAGTGGGGAACAATATTTGTTTGAAGTCATTGTTGTTGTATAAATAGACTTAGTTGGAGTGGGGAACAATATTCCTTTGAAGTCCTTGTTGTATAAATAGACTTAGTTAGGAGTGGGGAACAATATTCCTTTGAATTCATTGTTGTTGTATAAATAGACTTAGGAGTGGGAACAATATTCGTTTTAATTCATTGTTGTTGTATAAATAGACTTAGTTGTATAAATAGACAACTTGTTACGAAGTCACAACTTGTTGTTGTAGAAATAGACTTAGTTAGGAGTGGGGAACAATATTCCTTTGAATTCATTGTTGTTGTATAAATAGACTTAGTTAGGAGTGGGGAACAATATTCCTTTGAAGTCATTGTTGTTGTATAAATAGACTTAGTTAGGAGTGGGAAACAATATTCCTGTGAATTCATTGTTGTTGTATAAATAGACTTAGTTAGGAGTGGGAAACAATATTCCTGTGAATTCATTGTTGTTGTATAAATAGACTTAGTTAGGAGTGGGGAACAATATTCCTGTAAGTCATTGTTGTTGTATAAATAGACTTAGTTAGGAGTGGGGAACAATATTCCTGTGAAGTCGTTGTTGTTGTATAAATAGACTTAGTTAGGAGTGGGGAACAATATTCGTTTGAAGTCGTTGTTGTTGTATAAATAGAGTTAGTTAGGAGTGGGGAACAATATTCGTTTGAAGTCCTTGTTGTATAAATAGACTTAGTTAGGAGTGGGGAAAAATATTCCTTTAATTCATTGTTGTTGTATAAATAGACTTAGGAGTGGGGAACAATATTCGTTTTAATTCATTGTTGTTGTATAAATAGACTTAGTTGTATAAATAGACAACTTGTTACGAAGTCACAACTTAGTTGTTGTTGTAGAAATAGACTTAGTTAGGAGTGGGGAACAATATTCGTTTGAATTCATTGTTGTGTATAAATAGACTTAGTTAGGAGTGGGGAACAATATTCGTTTGAAGTCATTGTTGTTGTATAAATAGACTTATTTAGGAGTGGGGAACAATATTCGTTTGAAGTCGTTGTTGTATAAATAGACTTAGTTAGGAGTGGGGAACAATATTCGTTTGAATTCATTGTTGTTGTATAAATAGACTTAGTTAGGAGTGGGGAACAATATTCGTTTGAATTCATTGTTGTTGTATAAATAGACTTAGTTAGGAGTGGGGAACAATATTCGTTTGAAGTCATTGTTGTTGTATAAATAGACTTAGTTAGGAGTGGGAAACAATATTCCTTTGAATTCATTGTTGTTGTATAAATAGACTTAGTTAGGAGTGGGAAACAATATTCCTGTGAATTCATTGTTGTTGTATAAATAGACTTAGTTAGGAGTGGGAACAATATTCCTGTGAATTCATTGTTGTTGTATAAATAGACTTAGTTAGGAGTGGGGAACAATATTCCTGTGAAGTCGTTGTTGTTGTATAAATAGACTTAGTTAGGTGTGGGAACAATATTCCTGTGAATTCATTGTTGTTGTATAAATAGACTTAGTTAGGAGTGGGGAACAATATTTGTTTAATTCATTGTTGTTGTATAAATAGACTTAGTTGTATAAATAGACAACTTGTTACGAAGTCACAACTTAGTTGTTGTTGTATAAATAGACTTAGTTAGGAGTGGGGAACAATATTCCTTTGAAATCGTTGTTGTTGTATAAATAGACTTAGTTAGGAGTGGGGAACAATATTCTTGTGAATTCATTGTTGTTGTATAAATAGACTTAGTTAGGAGTGGGGAACAATATTCCTGTGAATTCATTGTTGTTGTATAAATAGACTTAGTTAGGAGTGGGGAAACAATATTCCTGTGAATTCATTGTTGTTGTATAAATAGACTTAGTTAGGAGTGGGGAACAATATTCCTGTGAATTCATTGTTGTTGTATAAATAGACTTAGTTAGGAGTGGGGAACAATATTCCTGTAAAGTCGTTGTTGTTGTATAAATAGACTTAGTTAGGAGTGGGGAACAATATTCCTGTGAAGTCATTGTTGTTGTATAAATAGACTTAGGAATGGGAACAATATTCTTGTGAATTCATTGTTGTTGTATAAATAGACTTAGTTAGGTGTGGGGAACAATATTCCTGTGAATTCATTGTTGTTGTATAAATAGACTTAGTTAGGAGTGGGAACAATATTCCTGTGAATTCATTGTTGTTGTATAAATAGACTTAGTTAGGAGTGGGGAACAATATTTGTTTGAATTCATTGTTGTTGTATAAATAGACTTAGTTGTATAAATAGACAACTTGTTACGAAGTCACAACTTAGTTGTTGTTGTAGAAATAGACTTAGTTAGGAGTGGGGAACAATATTCCTTTGAATTCATTGTTGTTGTATAAATAGACTTAGTTAGGAGTGGGGAACAATATTCTTGTGAATTCATTGTTGTTGTATAAATAGACTTAGTTAGGAGTGGGGAACAATATTCCTGTGAATTCATTGTTGTTGTATAAATAGACTTAGTTAGGAGTGGGAAACAATATTCCTGTGAATTCATTGTTGTTATATAAATAGATTTAGTTAGGAGTGGGAAACAATATTCCTGTGAATTCATTGTTGTTGTATAAATAGACTTAGTTAGGAGTGGGGAACAATATTCCTGTAAAGTCGTTGTTGTTGTATAAATAGACTTAGTTAGAGTGGGGAACAATATTCCTGTGAAGTCGTTGTTGTTGTATAAATAGACTTAGTTAGGAGTGGGGAACAATATTTGTTTGAAGTCATTGTTGTTGTACAAATAGAGTTAGTTAGGAGTGGGGAACAATATTCGTTTGAAGTCATTGTTGTTGTATAAATAGACTTAGTTAGGAGTGGGGAAAAATATTCGTTTTAATTCATTGTTGTTGTATAAATAGACTTAGGAGTGGGAACAATATTCGTTTTAATTCATTGTTGTTGTATAAATAGACTTAGTTGTATAAATAGACAACTTGTTACGAAGTCACAACTTAGTTGTTGTAGAAATAGACTTAGTTAGGAGTGGGGAACAATATTCGTTTGAATTCATTGTTGTTGTATAAATAGACTTAGTTAGGAGTGGGGAACAATATTCGTTTGAAGTCATTGTTGTTGTATAAATAGACTTAGTTAGGAGTGGGGAACAATATTCGTTTCTAGTCATTGTTGTATAAATAGACTTAGTTAGGAGTGGGGAACAATATTCGTTTGAATTTATTGTTGTTGTATAAATAGACTTAGTTAGGAGTGGGGAACAATATTCGTTTGAAGTCATTGTTGTTGTATAAATAGACTTAGTTAGGAGTGGGAAACAATATTCCTGTGAATTCATTGTTGTTGTATAAATAGACTTAGTTAGGAGTGGGGAAACAATATTCCTGTGAATTCATTGTTGTTGTATAAATAGACTTAGTTAGGAGTGGGGAACAATATTCCTGTAAAGTCATTGTTGTTGTATAAATAGACTTAGTTAGGAGTGGGGAACAATATTCCTGTGAATTCATTGTTGTTGTATAAATAGACTTAGTTGTATAAATAGACAACTTGTTACGAATTCACAACTTAGTTGTTGTTGTATAAATAGACTTAGTTAGGAGTGGGGAACAATATTCCTGTGAATTCATTGTTGTTTTATAAATAGACTTAGTTAGGAGTGGGGAACAATATTCCTGTGAAGTCATTGTTGTTGTATAAATAGACTTAGTTAGGAGTGGGGAACAATATTCCTGTGAAGTCATTGTTGTTGTATAAATAGACTTAGTTAGGAGTGGGGAACAATATTCCTGTGAATTCATTGTTGTTGTATAAATAGACTTAGTTAGGAGTGGGGAACAATATTCGTTTGAAGTCATTGTTGTTGTATAAATAGACTAGTTAGGAGTGGGGAACAATATTCGTTTGAAGTCATTGTTGTTGTATAAATAGACTTAGTTAGGAGTGGGGAACAATATTCGTTTGAAGTCATTGTTGTTGTATAAATAGACTTAGTTAGGAGTGGGGAACAATATTCTGTTTTAATTCATTGTTGTTGTATAAATAGACTTAGTTGTATAAATAGAGAACTTGTTACGAAGTCACAACTTAGTTGTTGTTGTAGAAATAGACTTAGTTAGGAGTGGGGAACAATATTCGTTTTAATTCATTGTTGTTGTATAAATAGACTTAGTTGTATAAATAGACAACTTATTACAGAATCACAACTTAGTTGTTGTTGTATAAATAGACTTAGTTAGGGTGGGGAACAATATTCCTGTGAATTCATTGTTGTTGTATAAATAGACTTAGTTAGGAGTGGGGAACAATATTCCTGTGAATTCATTGTTGTTGTATAAATAGACTTAGTTAGAGTGGGGAACAATATTCCTTTGAATTCATTGTTGTTGTATAAATAGACTTAGTTGTATAAATAGAGAACTTGTTACCTGTCACAACTTAGTTGTTGTTGTATAAATAGACTTAGTTAGGAGTGGGAAACAATATTCCTGTGAATTCATTGTTGTTGTATAAATAGACTTAGTTAGAGTGGGAAACAATATTCCTGTGAATTCATTGTTGTTGTATAAATAGACTTAGTTAGAGTGGGGAACAATATTCCTGTAAAGTCATTGTTGTTGTATAAATAGACTTAGTTAGGAGTGGGGAACAATATTCCTGTGAATTCATTGTTGTTGTATAAATAGACTTAGTTGTATAAATAACAACTTGTTACGAAGTCACAACTTATTTGTTGTTGTAGAAATAGACTTAGTTAGGAGTGGGGAACAATATTCCTGTGAATTCATTGTTGTTGTATAAATAGACTTAGTTAGGAGTGGGGAACAATATTCCTGTGAAGTCATTGTTGTTGTATAAATAGACTTAGTTAGGAGTGGGGAACAATATTCCTGTGAAGTCATTGTTGTTGTATAAATAGACTTAGTTAGGAGTGGGGAACAATATTCCTGTGAATTCATTGTTGTTGTATAAATAGACTTAGTTAGGAGTGGGGAACAATATTCGTTTGAAGTCATTGTTGTTGTATAAATAGACTTAGTTAGGAGTGGGGAACAATATTCGTTTCAATTCATTGTTGTTGTATAAATAGACTTAGTTAGGAGTGGGGAACAATATTCGTTTTAATTCATTGTTGTTGTATAAATAGACTTAGTTAGGAGTGGGGAACAATATTCGTTTTAATTCATTGTTGTTGTATAAATAGACTTAGTTGTATAAATAGAGAACTTGTTACGAAGTCACAACTTAGTTGTTGTTGTATAAATAGACTTAGTTAGGAGTGGGGAACAATATTCGTTTTAATTCATTGTTGTTGTATAAATATAAATAGACAACTTGTTGAAGTCACAACAGTTGTTGTTGTATAAATAGACTTACTTAGTGGGGAACAATATTCCTGTGAAGTTGTTGTTGTATAAATAGACTTAGTTAGGAATGGGGAACAATATTCCTGTGAAGTCGTTGTTGTTGTATAAATAGACTTAGTTAGGAGTGGGGAACAATATTCCTTGAAGTCATTGTTGTTGTATAAATAGACTTAGGAATGGGAACAATATTCTGTGAATTCATTGTTGTTGTATAAATAGACTTAGGTGTGGGGAACAATATTCCTGTGAATTCATTGTTGTTGTATAAATAGACTTAGTTAGCTGTGGGAACAATATTCCTGTGAATTCATTGTTGTTGTATAAATAGACTTAGTTAGAGTGGGGAACAATATTTGTTTGAATTCATTGTTGTTGTATAAATAGACTTAGTTGTATAAATAGACAACTTGTTACGAAGTCACAACTTAGTTGTTGTTGTAGAAATAGACTTAGTTAGGAGTGGGGAACAATATTCCTTTGAAATCATTGTTGTTGTATAAATAGACTTAGTTAGGATTGGGGAACAATATTCTTGTGAATTCATTGTTGTTGTATAAATAGACTTAGTTAGGTGTGGGGACAATATTCCTGTGAACGCGTTGTTGTATAAATAGACATAGTTAGGTGTGGGAACAATATTCCTGTGAATTCATTGTTGTTGTATAAATAGACTGAGTTAGGAGTGGGGAACAATATTCCTGTGAAGTTATTGTTGTTGTATAAATAGACTTAGTTAGGAGTGGGGTACAATATTCCTGTAAATTCATTGTTCTTGTATAAATAGACAACTTGTTACGAAGTCACAACTTAGTTCTTGTTGTAGAAATAGACTTAGTTAGGAATGGGGAACAATATTCCTGTGAATTCATTGTTGTTGTATAAATAGACTTAGTTAGGAGTGGGGAACAATATTCCTGTGAATTCATTGTTGTTGTATAAATAGACTGAGTTAGGAGTGGGGAACAATATTCCTGTGAATTCATTGTTGTTGTATAAATAGACTGAGTTAGGAGTGGGAAACAATATTCCTGTGAATTCATTGTTGTTGTATAAATAGATTTAGTTAGGAGTTGGAAACAATATTCCTGTAAAGTCGTTGTTGTTGTATAAATAGACTTAGTTAGGAGTGGGGAACAATATTCCTGTGAAGTCGTTGTTGTTGTATAAATAGACTTAGTTAGGAGTGGGGAACAATATTTGTTTGAAGTCGTTGTTGTATAAATAGAGTTAGTTAGGAGTGGGGAACAATATTCGTTTGAAGTCCTTGTTGTATAAATAGACTTAGTTAGGAGTGGGGAAAAATATTCGTTTTAATTCATTGTTGTTGTATAAATAGACTTAGGAGTGGGGAACAATATTCGTTTTAATTCATTGTTGTTGTATAAATAGACTTAGTTGTATAAATAGACAACTTGTTACGAAGTCACAACTTAGTTGTTGTAGAAATAGACTTAGTTAGGAGTGGGGAACAATATTCGTTTGAATTTATTGTTGTTGTATAAATAGACTTAGTTAGGAGTGGGGAACAATATTCGTTTGAAGTCATTGTTGTTGTATAAATAGACTTAGTTAGGACTGGGGAACAATATTCGTTTGAAGTCATTGTTGTATAAATAGACTTAGTTAGGAGTGGGGAACAATATTCGTTTGAATTCATTGTTGTTGTATAAATAGACTTAGTTAGGAGTGGGGAACAATATTCGTTTGAAGTCGTTGTTGTTGTATAAATAGACTTAGTTAGGAGTGGGAAACAATATTCCTGTGAATTCATTGTTGTTATATAAATAGATTTAGTTAGGAGTGGGAAACAATATTCCTGTGAATTCATTGTTGTTGTATAAATAGACTTAGTTAGAGTGGGGAACAATATTCCTGTAAAGTCGTTGTTGTTGTATAAATAGACTTAGTTAGGAGTGGGGAACAATATTCCTTTGAATTCATTGTTGTTGTATAAATAGACTTATTTGTATAAATAGACAACTTGTTACGAAGTCACAACTTAGTTGTTGTTGTAGAAATAGACTTAGTTAGGAGTGGGGAACAATATTCCTGTGAATTCATTGTTGTTGTATAAATAGACTTAGTTAGGAGTGGGGAACAATATTCCTGTGAAGTCATTGTTGTTGTATAAATAGACTTAGTTAGGAGTGGGGAACAATATTCCTGTGAAGTCATTGTTG
The DNA here is from genome assembly GCF_004210375.1 of Tachypleus tridentatus. Lineage (NCBI taxonomy): Eukaryota > Metazoa > Arthropoda > Merostomata > Xiphosura > Limulidae > Tachypleus > Tachypleus tridentatus. The sequence goes on along the minus strand of NC_134830.1, from coordinate 967,348 downwards.
TTGTATAAATAGACTTAGTTAGAAGTGGGAACAATATTCCTGTGAATTCATTGTTGTTGTATAAATAGACTTAGTTAGGAGTGGGGAACAATATTCGTTTGAAGTCATTGTTGTTGTATAAATAGACTAGTTAGGAGTGGGGAACAATATTCGTTTGAAGTCATTGTTGTTGTATAAATAGACTTAGTTAGGAGTGGGGAACAATATTCGTTTGAATTCATTGTTGTTGTATAAATAGACTTAGTTAGGAGTGGGGAACAATATTCGTTTTAATTCATTGTTGTTGTATAAATAGACTTAGTTAGGAGTGGGGAACAATATTCGTTTTAATTCATTGTTGTTGTATAAATAGACTTAGTTGTATAAATAGAGAACTTGTTACGAAGTCACAACTTAGTTGTTGTTGTAGAAATAGACTTAGTTAGGAGTGGGGAACAATATTCGTTTTAATTCATTGTTGTTGTATAAATAGACTTAGTTAGGAGTGGGGAACAATATTCCTGTAAAGTCGTTGTTGTTGTATAAATAGACTTAGTTAGGAGTGGGGAACAATATTCCTGTGAAGTCATTGTTGTTGTATAAATAGACTTAGTTAGGAGTGGGGAACAATATTCGTTTGAAGTCGTTGTTGTTGTATAAATAGAGTTAGTTAGGAGTGGGGAACAATATTCGTTTGAAGTCCTTGTTGTATAAATAGACTTAGTTAGAGTGGGGAAAAATATTCGTTTTAATTCATTGTTGTTGTATAAATAGACTTAGTTGTATAAATAGACAACTTGTTACGAAGTCACAACTTAGTTGTTGTTGTAGAAATAGACTTAGTTAGGAGTGGGGAACAATATTCCTGTGAATTCATTGTTGTTGTATAAATAGACTTAGTTAGGAGTGGGGAACAATATTCCTGTGAATTCATTGTTGTTGTATAAATAGACTTAGTTAGGAGTGGGGAACAATATTCGTTTTAATTCATTGTTGTTGTATAAATAGACTTAGTTGTATAAATAGACAACTTGTTACGAAGTCACAACTAGTTGTTGTTGTAGAAATAGACTTAGTTAGGAGTGGGGAACAATATTCCTGTAAAGTCATTGTTGTTGTATAAATAGACTTAGTTAGGAATGGGGAACAATATTCCTGTGAAGTCGTTGTTGTTGTATAAATAGACTTAGTTAGGAGTGGGGAACAATATTCGTTTGAAGTCATTGTTGTTGTATAAATAGACTTAGGAATGGGGAACAATATTCTTGTGAATTCATTGTTGTTGTATAAATAGACTTAGTTAGTGTGGGGAACAATATTCCTGTGAACTCATTGTTGTTGTATAAATAGACATAGTTAGTGGGGAACAATATTCCTGTGAATTCATTGTTGTTGTATAAATAGACTTAGTTAGGAGTGGGGAACAATATTCCTGTGAAGTTATTGTTGTTGTATAAATAGACTTAGTTAGGAGTGGGGTACAATATTCCTGTGAATTCATTGTTCTTGTATAAATAGACATCTTGTTACGAAGTCACAACTTAGTTCTTGTTGTAGAAATAGACTTAGTTAGGAATGGGGAACAATATTCCTGTGAATTCATTGTTGTTTTATAAATAGACTTAGTTAGGAGTGGGGAACAATATTCCTGTGAATTCATTGTTGTTGTATAAATAGACTGAGTTAGGAGTGGTGAACAATATTCCTGTGAATTCATTGTTGTTGTATAAATAGACTGAGTTAGGAGTGGGAAACAATATTCCTGTTTATTTATTATTGTTATATAAATAGATTTAGTTAGGAGTGGGAAACAATATTCCTGTGAATTCATTGTTGTTGTATAAATAGACTTAGTTAGGAGTGGGGAACAATATTCCTGTAAAGTCGTTGTTGTTGTATAAATAGACTTAGTTGTATAAATAGACAACTTGTTACGAAGTCACAACTTAGTTGTTGTTGTAGAAATAGACTTAGTTAGGAGTGGGGAACAATATTCCGTTTGAATTCATTGTTGTTGTATAAATAGACTTAGTTAGGAGTGGGGAACAATATTCGTTTGAAGTCATTGTTGTTGTATAAATAGACTTAGTTAGGACTGGGGAACAATATTCCTGTGAATTCATTATTGTTATATAAATAGATTTAGTTAGGAGTGGGAAACAATATTCCTGTGAATTCATTGTTGTTGTATAAATAGACTTAGTTAGAGTGGGGAACAATATTCCTGTGAAGTCATTGTTGTTGTATAAATAGACTTAGTTAGGAGTGGGGAACAATATTCCTGTGAAGTCATTGTTGTTGTATAAATAGACTTAGTTAGGAGTGGGGAACAATATTCTGCCTTGAAGTCATTGTTGTTGTATAAATAGACTTAGTTAGGAGTGGGGAACAATATTCGTTTTAATTCATTGTTGTTGTATAAATAGACTTAGTTGTATAAATAGACAACTTGTTACGAAGTCACAACTTAGTTGTTGTTGTAGAAATAGACTTAGTTAGAGTGGGGAACAATATTCCTTTGAATTCATTGTTGTTGTATAAATAGACTTAGTTAGGAGTGGGGTACAATATTCCTGTGAATTCATTGTTGTTGTATAAATAGACTTAGTTAGGAGTGGGGAACAATATTCGTTTTAATTCATTGTTGTTGTATAAATAGACTTAGTTGTATAAATAGACAACTTGTTACGAAGTCACAACTTAGTTGTTGTTGTAGAAATAGACTTAGTTAGAGTGGGGAACAATATTCCTGTAAAGTCGTTGTTGTTGTATAAATAGACTTAGTTAGGAATGGGGAACAATATTCCTGTGAAGTCGTTGTTGTTGTATAAATAGACTTAGTTAGGAGTGAGGAACAATATTCGATTGAAGTCATTGTTGTATAAATAGACTTAGGAATGGGAACAATATTCTTGTGAATTCATTGTTGTTGTATAAATAGACTTAGGTGTGGGGAACAATATTCCTGTGAACTCATTGTTGTTGTATAAATAGACATAGTTAGCTGTGGGAACAATATTCCTGTGAATTCATTGTTGTTGTATAAATAGACTTAGTTAGGAGTGGGGAACAATATTTGTTTGAATTCATTGTTGTTGTATAAATAGACTTAGTTGTATAAATAGACAACTTGTTACGAAGTCACAACTTAGTTGTTGTTGTAGAAATAGACTTAGTTAGGAGTGGGGAACAATATTCCCTTGAAATCGTTGTTGTTGTATAAATAGACTTAGTTAGGATTGGGGAACAATATTCTTGTGAATTCATTGTTGTTGTATAAATAGACTTAGTTAGGTGTGGGGACAATATTCCTGTGAACGCGTTGTTGTATAAATAGACATAGTTAGGTGTGGGAACAATATTCCTGTGAATTCATTGTTGTTGTATAAATAGACTGAGTTAGGAGTGGGAACAATATTCCTGTGAAGTTATTGTTGTTGTATAAATAGACTTAGTTAGAGTGGGAACAATATTCCTGTGAATTCATTGTTGTTGTATAAATAGACAACTTGTTACGAAGTCACAACTTAGTTCTTGTTGTAGAAATAGACTTAGTTAGGAATGGGGAACAATATTCCTGTGAATTCATTGTTGTTGTATAAATAGACTTAGTTAGGAGTGGGGAACAATATTCCTGTGAATTCATTGTTGTTGTATAAATAGACTGAGTTAGGAGTGGGGAACAATATTCCTGTGAATTCATTGTTGTTGTATAAATAGACTGAGTTAGGAGTGGGAAACAATATTCCTGTGAATTCATTATTGTTATATAAATAGATTTAGTTAGAGTGGGAAACAATATTCCTGTGAATTCATTGTTGTTGTATAAATAGACTTAGTTAGAGTGGGGAACAATATTCCTGTAAAGTCGTTGTTGTTGTATAAATAGACTTAGTTAGAGTGGGGAACAATATTCCTGTGAAGTCGTTGTTGTTGTATAAATAGACTTAGTTAGAGTGGGGAACAATATTTGTTTGAAGTCGTTGTTGTTGTATAAATAGAGTTAGTTAGAGTGGGGAACAATATTCGTTTGAAGTCCTTGTTGTATAAATAGACTTAGTTAGGAGTGGGGAAAAATATTCGTTTTAATTCATTGTTGTTGTATAAATAGACTTAGGAGTGGGGAACAATATTCGTTTTAATTCATTGTTGTTGTATAAATAGACTTAGTTGTATAAATAGACAACTTGTTACGAAGTCACAACTTAGTTGTTGTAGAAATAGACTTAGTTAGGAGTGGGGAACAATATTCGTTTGAATTTATTGTTGTTGTATAAATAGACTTAGTTAGGAGTGGGGAACAATATTCGTTTGAAGTCATTGTTGTTGTATAAATAGACTTAGTTAGGACTGGGGAACAATATTCTGTTTGAAGTCATTGTTGTATAAATAGACTTAGTTAGGAGTGGGGAACAATATTCGTTTGAATTCATTGTTGTTGTATAAATAGACTTAGTTAGGAGTGGGGAACAATATTCGTTTGAAGTCGTTGTTGTTGTATAAATAGACTTAGTTAGGAGTGGGAAACAATATTCCTGTGAATTCATTATTGTTATATAAATAGATTTAGTTAGGAGTGGGAAACAATATTCCTGTGAATTCATTGTTGTTGTATAAATAGACTTAGTTAGGAGTGGGGAACAATATTCCTGTAAAGTCGTTGTTGTTGTATAAATAGACTTAGTTAGAGTGGGGAACAATATTCCTTGAATTCATTGTTGATGTATAAATAGACTTATTTGTATAAATAGACAACTTGTTACGAAGTCACAACTTAGTTGTTGTTGTAGAAATAGACTTAGTTAGGAGTGGGGAACAATATTCCTGTGAATTCATTGTTGTTGTATAAATAGACTTAGTTAGGAGTGGGGAACAATATTCCTGTGAAGTCATTGTTGTTGTATAAATAGACTTAGTTAGGAGTGGGGAACAATATTCCTGTGAAGTCATTGTTGCTGTATAAATAGACTTAGTTAGAAGTGGGGAACAATATTCCTGTGAATTCATTGTTGTTGTATAAATAGACTTAGTTAGAGTGGGGAACAATATTCGTTTGAAGTCATTGTTGTTGTATAAATAGACTAGTTAGGAGTGGGGAACAATATTCGTTTGAAGTCATTGTTGTTGTATAAATAGACTTAGTTAGTAGTGGGGAACAATATTCGTTTTAATTCATTGTTGTTGTATAAATAGACTTAGTTAGGAGTGGGGAACAATATTCTGTTTTAATTCATTGTTGTTGTATAAATAGACTTAGTTAGGAGTGGGGAACAATATTCGTTTTAATTCATTGTTGTTGTATAAATAGACTTAGTTGTATAAATAGAGAACTTGTTACGAAGTCACAACTTAGTTGTTGTTGTAGAAATAGACTTAGTTAGGAGTGGGGAACAATATTCGTTTTAATTCATTGTTGTTGTATAAATAGACTTAGTTAGAGTGGGGAACAATATTCCTGTAAAGTCGTTGTTGTTGTATAAATAGACTTAGTTAGGAGTGGGGAACAATATTCCTGTGAAGTCGTTGTTGTTGTATAAATAGACTTAGTTAGGAGTGGGGAACAATATTCGTTTGAAGTCGTTGTTGTTGTACAAATAGAGTTAGTTAGGAGTGGGGAACAATAATCGTTTGAAGTCCTTGTTGTATAAATAGACTTAGTTAGAGTGGGGAAAATATCTGTTTTAATTCATTGTTGTTGTATAAATAGACTTAGTTGTATAAATAGACAACTTGTTACGAAGTCACAACTTAGTTGTTGTTGTAGAAATAGACTTAGTTAGGAGTGGGGAACAATATTCCTGTGAATTCATTGTTGTTGTATAAATAGACTTAGTTAGGAGTGGGGAACAATATTCCTGTGAAGTCGTTGTTGTTGTATAAATAGACTTAGTTAGGAGTGGGGGGAACAATATTCGTTTGAAGTCGTTGTTGTTGTATAAATAGACTGAGTTAGGAGTGGGGAACAATATTCCTGTGAAGTTATTGTTGTTGTATAAATAGACTTAGTTAGGAGTGGGGTACAATATTCCTGTGAATTCATTGTTGTTGTATAAATAGACATCTTGTTACGAAGTCACAACTTAGTCATTGTTGTTGTATAAATAGACTTAGTTAGGAATGGGGAACAATATTCCTGTGAATTCATTGTTGTTGTATAAATAGACTTAGTTAGGAGTGGGGAACAATATTCCTGTGAATTCATTGTTGTTGTATAAATAGACTGAGTTAGGAGTGGTGAACAATATTCCTGTGAATTCATTGTTGTTGTATAAATAGACTTAGTTAGAGTGGGAAACAATATTCCTGTGAATTCATTATTGTTGTATAAATAGACTTAGTTAGGAGGGAAACAATATTCCTGTGAATTCATTGTTGTTGTATAAATAGACTTAGTTAGGAGTGGGGAACAATATCCTGTAAAGTCATTGTTGTTGTATAAATAGACTTAGTTGTATAAATAGACAACTTGTTACGAAGTCACAACTTAGTTGTTGTTGTAGAAATAGACTTAGTTAGGAGTGGGGAACAATATTCCTTTGAATTCATTGTTGTTGTATAAATAGACTTAGTTAGAGTGGGGAACAATATTCGTTTGAAGTCATTGTTGTTGTATAAATAGACTTAGTTAGGAGTGGGGAACAATATTCCTGTGAATTCATTGTTGTTGTATAAATAGACTTAGTTAGGAGTGGGAAACAATATTCCTGTGAATTCATTGTTGTTGTATAAATAGACTTAGTTAGGAGTGGGGAACAATATTCCTGTGAAGTCATTGTTGTTGTATAAATAGACTTAGTTAGGAGTGGGGAACAATATTCCTGTGAAGTCATTGTTGTTGTATAAATAGACTTAGTTAGGAGTGGAAAAACAATATCTGTTTGAAGTCATTGTTGTTGTATAAATAGAGTTAGTTAGGAGTGGGGAACAATAATCGTTTTAATTCATTGTTGTTGTATAAATAGACTTAGTTGTATAAATAGACAACTTATTCGAAGTCACAACTTAGTTGTTGTTGTATAAATAGACTTAGTTAGGAGTGGGGAACAATATTCCTGTGAATTCATTGTTGTTGTATAAATAGACTTAGTTAGGGTGGGGAACAATATTCCTGTGAATTCATTGTTGTTGTATAAATAGACTTAGTTAGAGTGGGGAACAATATTCGTTTTAATTCATTGTTGTTGTATAAATAGACTTAGTTGTATAAATAGACAACTTGTTACGAAGTCACAACTTAGTTGTTGTTGTAGAAATAGACTTAGTTAGAGTGGGGAACAATATTCCTGTAAAGTCGTTGTTGTTGTATAAATAGACTTAGTTAGGAATGGGGAACAATATTCTGTGAAGTCGTTGTTGTTGTATAAATAGACTTAGTTAGAGTGGGGAACAATATTCGATTGAAGTCATTGTTGTTGTATAAATAGACTTAGGAATGGGAACAATATTCTTGTGAATTCATTGTTGTTGTATAAATAGACTTAGGTGTGGGGAACAATATTCCTGTGAACTCATTGTTGTTGTATAAATAGACTTAGTTAGCTGTGGGGAACAATATTCCTGTGAATTCATTGTTGTTGTATAAATAGACTTAGTTAGGAGTGGGGAACAATATTTGTTTGAATTCATTGTTGTTGTATAAATAGACTTAGTTGTATAAATAGACAACTTGTTACGAAGTCACAACTTAGTTGTTGTTGTAGAAATAGACTTAGTTAGGAGTGGGGAACAATATTCCTTTGAAATCGTTGTTGTTGTATAAATAGACTTAGTTAGGATTGGGGAACAATATTCTTGTGAATTCATTGTTGTTGTATAAATAGACTTAGTTAGGTGTGGGAACAATATTCCTGTGAACGCGTTGTTGTATAAATAGACATAGTTAGGTGTGGGAACAATATTCCTGTGAATTCATTGTTGTTGTATAAATAGACTGAGTTAGGAGTGGGGAACAATATTCCTGTGAAGTTATTGTTGTTGTATAAATAGACTTAGTTAGGAGTGGGGTACAATATTCCTGTAAATTCATTGTTCTTGTATAAATAGACAACTTGTTACGAAGTCACAACTTAGTTCTTGTTGTAGAAATAGACTTAGTTAGGAATGGGGAACAATATTCCTGTGAATTCATTGTTGTTGTATAAATAGACTTAGTTAGAGTGGGGAACAATATTCCTGTGAATTCATTGTTGTTGTATAAATAGACTGAGTTAGGAGTGGGGAACAATATTCCTGTGAATTCATTGTTGTTGTATAAATAGACTGAGTTAGGAGTGGGAAACAATATTCCTGTGAATTCATTATTGTTATATAAATAGATTTAGTTAGGAGTGGGAAACAATATTCCTGTGAATTCATTGTTGTTGTATAAATAGACTTAGTTAGGAGTGGGGAACAATATTCCTGTAAAGTCGTTGTTGTTGTATAAATAGACTTAGTTAGGAGTGGGGAACAATATTCCTGTGAAGTCGTTGTTGTTGTATAAATAGACTTAGTTAGGAGTGGGGAACAATATTTGTTTGAAGTCGTTGTTGTTGTATAAATAGAGTTAGTTAGAGTGGGGAACAATATTCGTTTGAAGTCCTTGTTGTATAAATAGACTTAGTTAGGAGTGGGGAAAAATATCTGTTTTAATTCATTGTTGTTGTATAAATAGACTTAGGAGTGGGAACAATATTCGTTTTATTTCATTGTTGTTGTATAAATAGACTTAGTTGTATAAATAGACAACTTGTTACGAAGTCACAACTTAGTTGTTGTAGAAATAGACTTAGTTAGGAGTGGGGAACAATATTCGTTTGAATTTATTGTTGTTGTATAAATAGACTTAGTTAGAGTGGGGAACAATATTCTGTTTGAAGTCATTGTTGTTGTATAAATAGACTTAGTTAGGACTGGGGAACAATATTCGTTTGAAGTCATTGTTGTATAAATAGACTTAGTTAGGAGTGGGGAAACAATATTCGTTTGAATTCATTGTTGTTGTATAAATAGACTTAGTTAGGAGTGGGGAACAATATTCGTTTGAAGTCGTTGTTGTTGTATAAATAGACTTAGTTAGAGTGGGAAACAATATTCCTGTGAATTCATTATTGTTATATAAATAGATTTAGTTAGGAGGGGAAACAATATTCCTGTGAATTCATTGTTGTTGTATAAATAGACTTAGTTAGGAGTGGGGAACAATATTCCTGTAAAGTCGTTGTTGTTGTATAAATAGACTTAGTTAGAGTGGGGAACAATATTCCTTGAATTCATTGTTGTTGTATAAATAGACTTATTTGTATAAATAGACAACTTGTTACGAAGTCACAACTTAGTTGTTGTTGTAGAAATAGACTTAGTTAGAGTGGGGAACAATATTCCTGTGAATTCATTGTTGTTGTATAAATAGACTTAGTTAGAGTGGGGAACAATATTCCTGTGAAGTCATTGTTGTTGTATAAATAGACTTAGTTAGAGTGGGGAACAATATTCCTGTGAAGTCATTGTTGCTGTATAAATGGACTTACTTAGAAGTGGGGAACAATATTCCTGTGAATTCATTGTTGTTGTATAAATAGACTTAGTTAGGAGTGGGGAACAATATTCGTTTGAAGTCATTGTTGTTGTATAAATAGAGCTAGTTAGGAGTGGGGAACAATATTCGTTTGAAGTCATTGTTGTTGTATAAATAGACTTAGTTAGTAGTGGGGAACAATATTCGTTTTAATTCATTGTTGTTGTATAAATAGACTTAGTTAGGAGTGGGGAACAATATTCGTTTTAATTCATTGTTGTTGTATAAATAGACTTAGTTAGGAGTGGGGAACAATATCTGTTTTAATTCATTGTTGTTGTATAAATAGACTTAGTTGTATAAATAGAGAACTTGTTACGAAGTCACAACTTAGTTGTTGTTGTAGAAATAGACTTAGTTAGGAGTGGGGAACAATATTCGTTTTAATTCATTGTTGTTGTATAAATAGACTTAGTTAGGAGTGGGGAACAATATTCCTGTAAAGTCGTTGTTGTTGTATAAATAGACTTAGTTAGAGTGGGGAACAATATTCCTGTGAAGTCGTTGTTGTTGTATAAATAGACTTAGTTAGGAGTGGGGAACAATATTCGTTTGAAGTCGTTGTTGTTGTACAAATAGAGTTAGTTAGAGTGGGGAACAATAATCGTTTGAAGTCCTTGTTGTATAAATAGACTTAGTTAGGAGTGGGGAAAAATATTCGTTTTAATTCATTGTTGTTGTATAAATAGACTTAGTTGTATAAATAGACAACTTGTTACGAAGTCACAACTTAGTTGTTGTTGTAGAAATAGACTTAGTTAGGAGTGGGGAACAATATTCCTGTGAATTCATTGTTGTTGTATAAATAGACTTAGTTAGGAGTGGGGAACAATATTCCTGTGAATTCATTATTGTTGTATAAATAGACTTAGTTAGGAGTGGGGAACAATATTCGTTTTAATTCATTGTTGTTGTATAAATAGACTTAGTTGTATAAATAGACAACTTGTTACGAAGTCACAACTTAGTTGTTGTTGTAGAAATAGACTTAGTTAGGAGTGGGGAACAATATTCCTGTAAAGTCGTTGTTGTTGTATAAATAGACTTAGTTAGGAATGGGGAACAATATTCCTGTGAAGTCGTTATTGTTGTATAAATAGACTTAGTTAGGAGTGGGGAACAATATTCTGTTTGAAGTCATTGTTGTTGTATAAATGGACTTAGAATGGGGAACAATATTCTTGTGAATTCATTGTTGTTGTATAAATAGACTTAGTTAGGTGTGGGGAACAATATTCCTGTGAACTCATTGTGTTGTATAAATAGACATAGTTAGTGTGGGAACAATATTCCTGTGAATTCATTGTTGTTGTATAAATAGACTGAGTTAGGAGTGGGGAACAATATTCCTGTGAAGTTATTGTTGTTGTATAAATAGACTTAGTTAGGAGTGGGGTACAATATTCCTGTGAATTCATTGTTCTTGTATAAATAGACATCTTGTTACGAAGTCACAACTTAGTTCTTGTTGTAGAAATAGACTTAGTTAGGAATGGGGAACAATATTCCTGTGAATTCATTGTTGTTTTATAAATAGACTTAGTTAGGAGTGGGGAACAATATTCCTGTGAATTCATTGTTGTTGTATAAATAGACTTAGTTAGAGTGGGGAACAATATTCCTGTGAATTCATTGTTGTTGTATAAATAGACTTAGTTAGAGTGGGGAAACAATATTCCTGTTTATTTATTATTGTTGTATAAATAGATTTAGTTAGAGTGGGAAACAATATTCCTGTGAATTCATTGTTGTTGTATAAATAGACTTAGTTAGGAGTGGGGAACAATATTCCTGTAAAGTCGTTGTTGTTGTATAAATAGACTTAGTTGTATAAATAGACAACTTGTTACGAAGTCACAACTTAGTTGTTGTTGTAGAAATAGACTTAGTTAGGAGTGGGGAACAATATTCGTTTGAATTTATTGTTGTTGTATAAATAGACTTAGTTAGGAGTGGGGAACAATATTCGTTTGAAGTCATTGTTGTTGTATAAATAGACTTAGTTAGGACTGGGGAACAATATTCCTGTGAATTCATTATTGTTATATAAATAGATTTAGTTAGGAGTGGGAAACAATATTCCTGTGAATTCATTGTTGTTGTATAAATAGACTTAGTTAGGAGTGGGGAAACAGTATTCCTGTAAAGTCGTTGTTGTTGTATAAATAGACTTAGTTAGAGTGGGGAACAATATTCCTGTGAAGTCGTTGTTGTTGTATAAATAGACATAGTTAGGAGTGGGGAACAATATTCGTTTGAAGTCGTTGTTGTTGTACAAATAGAGTTAGTTAGGAGTGGGGAACAATAATCGTTTTAATTCATTGTTGTTGTATAAATAGACTTAGTTGTATAAATAGACAACTTGTTACGAAGTCACAACTTAGTTGTTGTTGTAGAAATAGACTTAGTTAGGAGTGGGGAACAATATTCCTGTGAATTCATTGTTGTTGTATAAATAGACTTAGTTAGGAGTGGGGAACAATATTCCTGTGAATTCATTGTTGTTGTATAAATAGACTTAGTTAGGGTGGGGAACAATATTCCGTTTTAATTCATTGTTGTTGGATAAATAGACTGAGTTAGAGTGGGGGAACAATATTCCTGTGAAGTTATTGTTTTTGTATAAATAGACTTAGTTAGGTGTGGGGAACAATATTCCTGTGAACTCATTGTTGTTGTATAAATAGACATAGTTAGCTGTGGGAACAATATTCCTGTGAATTCATTGTTGTTGTATAAATAGACTGAGTTAGGAGTGGGGAACAATATTTTTGTGAAGTTATTGTTGTTGTATAAATAGACTTAGTTAGGAGTGGGGTACAATATTCCTGTGAATTCATTGTTCTTGTATAAATAGACATCTTGTTACGAAGTCACGACTTAGTTCTTGTTGTAGAAATAGACTTAGTTAGGAATGGGGAACAATATTCCTGTGAATTCATTGTTGTTTTATAAATAGACTTAGTTAGGAGTGGGGAACAATATTCCTGTGAATTCATTGTTGTTGTATAAATAGACTGAGTTAGGAGTGGGGAACAATATTCCTGTGAATTCATTGTTGTTGTATAAATAGACTGAGTTAGGAATGGGAAACAATATTCCTGTGAATTCATTATTGTTATATAAATAGATTTAGTTAGGGAGGGGAAACAATATTCCTGTGAATTCATTGTTGTTGTATAAATAGACATAGTTAGGAGTGGGGAACAATATTCCTGTAAAGTCGTTGTTGTTGTATAAATAGACTTAGTTAGGAGTGGGGAACAATATTCCTGTGAAGTCGTTGTTGTTGTATAAATAGACTTAGTTAGGAGTGTGGAACAATATTCGTTTGAATTCGTTGTTGTTGTACAAATAGAGTTAGTTAGGAGTGGGGAACAATATTCGTTTGAAGTCCTTGTTGTATAAATAGACTTAGTTAGGAGTGGGGAAAAATATTCGTTTTAATTCATTGTTGTTGTATAAATAGACTTAGGAGTGGGGAACAATATTCGTTTTAATTCATTGTTGTTGTATAAATAGACTTAGTTGTATAAATAGACAACTTGTTACGAAGTCACAACTTAGTTGTTGTTGTAGAAATAGACTTAGTTAGGAGTGGGGAACAATATTTGTTTGAATTTATTGTTGTTGTATAAATAGACTTAGTTAGGAGTGGGGAACAATATTCGTTTGAAGTCATTGTTGTTGTATAAATAGACTTATTTAGGAGTGGGGAACAATATTCGTTTGAAGTCGTTGTTGTATAAATAGACTTAGTTAGGAGTGGGGAACAATATTCGTTTGAATTCATTGTTGTTGTATAAATATACTTAGTTAGGAGTGGGGAACAATATTCGTTTGAATTCATTGTTGTTGTATAAATAAACTTAGTTTGGAGTGGGGAACAATATTCGTTTGAATTCATTGTTGTTGTATAAATAGACTTAGTTAGGAGTGGGGAACAATATTCGTTTGAATTCATTGTTGTTGTATAAATAGACTTAGTTAGGAGTGGGGAACAATATTCGTTTGAATTCATTGTTGTTGTGTAAATAGACTTTGTTAGGAGTGTCCATCTTTATCGTGTTCACACGAAACAATAACTGTTTCGTATCGTTCAGCTGGAGGTAAAGTTGAATTTGACACTGCGTGCTTTGAGAGCTTAACTTACGTGCAAACAAGAATAAAGTTTGAAACTGTAGTGTACTTTTTCGTTAATTCTTATATTGTATTTTAATAGTTAAAAGAAAATGACTTTCAAAGGATATCACAAGGTAGGATTTCGATCCCATGTTCATATACGTATACAACGTATTTATTTTTGTGTACAAGTTTATGAAATAACTTGAGCATAATAATGCTGAACGTTTTGAAACTGTCACGAATCATAACGTGAGACAAGTAAGGCCTGAATATCATAAAAACTAGTACATAAAGTAAAATGACGGTCTTAAAAATTATCGCGTGAACAAAAAACAAAAACAAAACTGGATTATAAAGGTATTGTAATGAGTTACGTTGAACGTTTTGAACTTAACGCGGGCAAACAGCGTGACGAACGATTTGTTCGATTGACGTCCACCGCAGAGAATTTAGAACCACGTGTACAAGGAATTTATTCAACGTTTCCCAATTTGTTCTATATCTATACATCTTTTGATATAAGGATGTTAATTCTGGTGATTTCATGGAAAACGTATTGTGAACGAGTTAAATTTTATCTAGTTATTTGTTTCGATATTCAAGTAAAGTTAGACAACGGTTGTATCCGCTATTCGTTCCTTGGTTTGAACTAAAGGAAAAGCGTTCTGCCATCTCTTGGGCTAATCTAACTGCATAACGTATTTGACTGTCACTCTTACAGTCTTACCCCAGTATTTTATTATATTTATTGAGATAAAGCTTTTCAAAGAGAGAATGATGTACATAAAAATGACCAAAATAGGAACGTTCTCTGTTAAAATCACAATGTTGTTTTAAAGAAACACAATTAGCTTGTTTTATTTAAAATCCGTCACTGGTACAGCGGTAAGTTTACGGATTTAAAATGCTAAAATCAGGGGTTCGATTCCTTCTGTGGATTCAGTAGATAGCCCGATGTGGCTTTGCTATAAGAAAACACACGCTTTGCTTTAAATAATTTCTAACTCAAAACAAATAATTTAGATGTTAACTCTGCCGCATGTTCATGGAAGATAATGTAAAAATTATTTTTTTAATATTATTCTAATAATATTCTTACTAAGTGGTACTGTTGTAGTATGTATATTCATACAGTATAGTGTGTAAAGGACACAATTATCTATTAAACAAACTTCCCACAATTGTTTTGATTTATCTATGCAAAAGATGGAAGGTCTTTAAAAAATTCTTACCAGTTCACCATTACACATAAATACACTCCTCAATTTACTTTTACAAAAGAAACACACAAAGTAACTTAGCTAACTTTCTTGTGTATGTTTTAAAGAAAATATCCCCTTAATGGCTCAGCGGTATGTCTAGGACTTACAACGCTAAAACCTGGTTTCGATACTTGTGGTGGGAAGAGCACAGATAGCCCATTGCGCAGCTTTGTGCTTAATTCAAAACAACAATAAAGAAAATATGTGATATAATGTGCTGCCATCTACTGTATTGTATTCAAAGTTTTGAACTTTTACTCTTCTTTTTTTTATAATGAAGTTTACTTTGTGCGTTTCTTTTGTGAAAGTAAATTGTGGAGCGTATTAATGTGTAGTGGTGAACTGATAAAATTTTAAGAGCTTCCATCTCTTGCATAGATAAATAAAAGCAAATTGTTGGGCACAACCTGTGAAGCAAGAAAGAAACGAACAAAACATTACTTTTATTTGTTTGTTACTATTTTTGCTATCGTTTATTTTCCATCAAAATAATAGAAATTTAATAACTTATCCATCTAGTCTTGCATCCGCAGAACCCTCGAGCTGCTAATTCTCGTAATGGGAAAATAAAGCCTGAGTGTAACATATTTTAAACGCTTTATAGGACACTCTCCAAGTCCATTAGCTTATCGCTGGCCTAGCGTGGGACAGTCTTTACAAGGTGAATGTTTGTTGAAGTTAAATTTTTATTGACGCCCTTTAAAACTAATCAAATTGTGTTTTCAAGAAATTAGAGCATACTTGCTTTTGGATTGACCTTACTTATAACAATATGAGGGCCAAAATGATGTATGTTTACAAAAGAATAATTTCTTTGTTTTCCATTTTATATTAATAAATGTTTGATACAGCAAAATGGGTTTAATTTTTGTTGTTGTTTTGAATATTGTTGTGACCTTCTCCCCTTCTTCCACCAAGTTATAATACCTGGTCAAGATGTGATGCTTTAAATTATCACTAGATGTCGCTCCTATTTTCAGGCAGATGCCAACTGTTTTGAACCGCATTAAGTGCTGTTTTACCATTGAACTACAATCAAAGTATCTACTATAAAATAAAAATAAAAGATGAATCAATACTGAAATTAAATTTTCTTGTTTAAGTTGCATATCTTGTTTGAAAATTTGTTTAACATCTGATTCTAAGAACCTAGAATTAAAAAAACACAATCATTATTAGAGTCGATTGAAGTACAACAGGTACAGTAATGGTTGAGGCGTTCTTTACATTATTAAATGTCATGAACAACAACTGTTATGTTATAAATTAGATTAAGTTAGTAAAGTGAATTTTTGTCAATTTTTAAACGAGTCACCAAATATGCTCGCTCTTTCAATTATTGGGACATTATAATGTGATACTGAAACCTACTTTTTTTTTGGTAAAACGTAACTTGAGAATTGGCGGTGAGTGATGTTGACAAGCTGCCTTCACTTTAGTCTACCACTTCTGAAATGGGGAAGATTATCACAGGTAAACCTGAGTATCTCTGTGAAATTCAACAAACTATCCAACAAGTTTATCATGGGACTTACTGGGCTGCCCTCTCGTGGCGAAAGTGAAACCTATCTGTAAGCATAAATAATAAAATGGCCCCCAGTGGATCAGCGGTAAATCTAAAAGAATAAAATACTATAAATCAGGCTTCGATACCCGTAGTGAACACATTACAGAATAATAGCTTATTTTGTAACATTGTGCTTAACTATAACAAACGTCAATAGAAAACATATCATTTGAGTTTTATATAATAAAAAATAGAAACAGGCCTAAAAGTTTTGATAAAAACTGTTTAAACTGCAGATGTTTGTTCTATGACAAATTTAAAAGTTTATTGTCTGTTAGTCTGGTAAAGTAAGTAGAAGACTGCTCCAAAAATAGATGTAAAACTGAAACGTTGAGCGAAATAAATATAACTTTGTTCCAGAGATTACTGACGTTTCTTCACCGTGCTGTATATCTTAGTTACTTGTAATAAGCCTATTGTTTGATATGATTGCACTCAGCCTCCCAATTGCATAATGGTAAGTGGGAAGCCTTATAGTACTAAAAACGGTGGTGGGTAGAGCACAGATAGCCCATTGCGTAACGTTGTCCTTAACAAAAAATATTGTGTCTCTGCTGCCAGTTGTATATAAACCTTGATACTTTGTTGCCAATAAGTTTGTTTAAATAACTTTGTGTGAATATGACGATCGACATTTTTGAGGTACGATACCTGTGGTTAAATAGTCATGGATAATGTAACTGATTCTGTTTTATGAATAACAAGCAAGTGTAAAATAATATGCACAAAAGCTCAACTAGTATGTTATTCATAATAACATAATTAACAGATCAGATAACTTTCGTGTTCAACCCCTGACCCCATACTTCCACATATTACCTTACTGAGATATATCGTATTTAATATTTGATTCCATTACATCATAATTTCACTAGCTTCAAGAATTATATAAAGGGTCCAATGGCTCTAACAAAGCGTCATCGTTGTAAAAACATACAACATTAACAGTTATCCTAGAATTCATCCGTATATATTTAAATACAAGTTATATTATTTGACGTGATATTGTTTTGGATTGTGGTAATAGTTTTATTTGGTTTGTTTTGAATTTTGCGTAAAGCTACACGAGGGCTATCTGCGCTAGTCGTCCCTAATTTATGAATGTAAGACTAGAGGGAAGGCAGCTAGTCATCACCACCAACCGCCAACTCTTTTGCTACTCTTTTACAAACGAATAGTGGGATTGACCGTCACATTATAACGCCCCACGGTTGAAATGGCGGATATGTTTGATGTGACGGGATTTTCGGATAACGAGTCGAGCGCCTTAACCCACCTGGCTATGACAGGCCGACAGAATTATCAAAAAAAAACACCAACAAAACAAGACTTACACAATTTGTGTTAGAAATTTTACAGATGGTGTATTGTGAAGATATTTACTGAAGTATGAATAAAAATATAGTATCATGAAGAAAATTATCAAAACAAAATGTCGTTAACTTAATTTGAAACACATGTTGTGTTTTTGATGTACTTATTCCTTTGCAAAGAAAATACTTTTTACGTTTAAAAATAAATATTACACAGTAAATTATACATTTTCACAGTATTTATGTGATGATGTCATAACAAAATATATCTTTTTGTTTTCAAAGCTAATACCTAGTCTCATTTGATGGTGGTAACTGTAATACTGAAACTTTTCGGCTGAAATATCTAATAATACAAATATTTTATCTTTATGTATGCCCCCAAAAATACAGTTTTCTTTCTCTCTCTATTTATATAATAATATAGTGTGTCTGTAAATAAATTATAAAAGAAATTACACAGTTTATTTTCATATATTTTTCATTCCTTTTAAATTGTTTTGGGAACTTGCATGACAAGAATTATGTATTTTATCACATGTGGAAAAGGATGTACGCTGGGAACACTTGAAATAAAAGTTATTTATTCAAACTCCAGATATATTTTGAATATATATTGTTCTTGCATATCCTGGACCTGGCATGGCCAGACGATTAAGGCAATCGACTCGTAATCCGAGGGTCGTGAGTTCGATTTCCTGTCACACCAAACATGCTCGCCCTTTCAGCCGTGGGCCTTATAATGTGACGGACAATCCCACTATTCGTTGGTAAAAGAGTAGCCCAAGAGTTGATTGTGGGTGGTGATGACTAGCTGCCTTCCTGCTAGTCTTACACTGCTAAATTAAGGACGGTTAGCGCAGATAGTCCTCAGTGTAGCTTGCGCGAAATTCATATCAAACCAAACCACATCCTTGAGATAGCTGGGACTTCTACAGAGTACAATAAAATATTTTGATAAAAATTGGTGAAAAAATTAGTTGTTATATGAACTAGACAGGTATTACATATATATGATGAAGAGAGACCAAAACACCTCTCCCTGTTAAATCTATACATTAGATCATTAAGAAAAAATCATTTAAAATAATAATAGTAATAATAGTAGTATTAGAATAGAGATAAAATAAAACAGGCCACCTACGTTCTAGACTTATTAATTTAAAATAAAATAAAAATCAAAGAACAATATAAATGGACATTGCCCTGAAAAGGACCTAAGTTTATGATATCACTCCAGCCATTCCTATATTTAAATCGAAATATACATTAATCTGGCCACCCAACAAAGTTATGGAAGGTGGAAGGAGGTCTAGTATACCTGACCCTCCTGGCATACACATAAGTATATCCAAATACCAGAGAGAGAGAGAGCTGGTAACTACTTTTATAAATGTTCGTTATTACATGATAGTGCTGCTATCTATTGTTCATAAGACGAGTTTGATATATACATATTTGAAATTATTTCTTACTACGAAAGATTGCTGCTTGTTGTTGCTTTACTATTAAGCACCAAGCTATGTAAAGGGTTACCTGTGGTCTGCCCACGAAGGTGTCAAAACCAGGTTTTAGTAGTGCAAGTCCTCAGACGTGCCACTGGACGAACTACGAAAGATAAACCGTAGTAATCGTATTTTACAGCAAATGTAAATATCAACAGTTTTCATCAATTATCCTTCAATTATCAAGACAAATTATGAAGCGATTTTACATCGAGTAGAGAGTTATTTATATATTTATCTGTTGCAGAATTTAGGTTAAAGTTATTAACTGTAAGATTATTATTTAGTTCTCTTTTGTGTCCTGAAACTCCTTCTGTATATTATGTGAAACAAAATTATAGTTTTAGCTTGTTCGAATGTTTCTTTCATTGAATGAGTGTATTCTGAGCTGCGTAGGAAACTGTCGTTACGAGAGCAGCCACATTATTGTTACAGGTCAGGAGGTAAAATGAACTGACGCGAAATTTGACATTTGAGGTCACGTTACTCTCGGTTGAACTCGCGTATCGATGAAAGTCGTAGTGTGTGTGGATTAGTGATTAAGTTAGTGTGCATATTGAAAGATTAGTTAGGGTGCATATTGAAAGATGGTACTTTATTATTTGTATTGCTATTTTTAGAGAAGGTATGATCAGATTTTTATTTATTTTTTAAATCGTTTGAACAACGACACAATAATTCGAATAACTATAACTGTTGGCATTTTGAGTATATTTGTAATCACTGGTTGACATAAAAGTTTTAATGAATGCCACTGCACGCCAACAATTTGACGTTACTATCTTGTTGCAGTGAGGGCTGTCCTAACATTTGTATTCAAGGCCAATCAGGTTAGTATATTTATACCTACAGTTCGAACTTTTGAGAAAGTTGGTATTTATGGGTTTGAAAAATAAGAGAAAGTACATGTACTTTTATAATTAATGTAAAAAACAATGGGATCGAAGCTCAGATATATTTTACTTACTTTAGAACTTAAGGACTCTTATCGGAGTCCTGCCCGCTTGTGCTTCTGTCGTGTGTCTGCAGATTTTACAATGTTAAAACCAGACTTCGATACTCACAGATAGTCCTTGCATAGCTTTCTGCTAACTGCAAACGAACAAACTTGTCTGGGGTGAGCAGGGTGATATTTCTTATTAGTTCGGAAGGAGACAGTTTTTTTTTGTTTTTTCACGAAACAATACGTGGATCAACCAGTTATTTAGTCTAAAGTTTAATGTTATCATCCTATAAAATCACATTTTTGTCGCTGATAAGTTGAAAGTCAGGTATAATTTAGATAGGGTTAGGCGTAGGTTAGCAGTTAGTTCGGGCCATCTTCCTTCCAAAATTGTTCCTCACTTTGAAACACATTATAAAAGTAGTAAACAAACCCTACTGTTCGATTAAAATTAGCGGTGAGTGCTGTCAACTAATTATCTTTCTTCTGGTCTGTCAGTTCAAAATTAGAAACAGTTTTAACGAATACTCAAAACAATCAAACAATGCAGATAATTAATAGTTTTCGTTGTGTTAGGTTTACATTATTGATACATATGTCCTGCAGTGATTTGACCAGTCTTGTTTAAAGGACAGCATTGTGATATATCAATTTCAAATCTTTTTATCCCGGTTTCGTAATTTATAGCAACAGATGGCGCCAGCGTGATATATTTAATTTTAATAATTTAAAACATTAAAATTCAACATGTGATGTTGACCTTCCTACTGTAACAAAAACACTTTACACGAGGTTTGTACATCGATGTTATTGTTTCATTTTGTA
This sequence comes from Tachypleus tridentatus, assembly GCF_004210375.1. Lineage (NCBI taxonomy): Eukaryota > Metazoa > Arthropoda > Merostomata > Xiphosura > Limulidae > Tachypleus > Tachypleus tridentatus. The sequence goes on along the minus strand of NC_134830.1, from coordinate 946,273 downwards.
GACGGTTTTCACAAAAAAGCATGAACGAATAATCCTGCTGCACAGAATGGAACACATAAAATTTTGTTTCTGAAGTTTTAATTTAAGGGTGATATACTAGGTGTTACTACAATAATTCTATAATTTTAAGAATTTAAGTTTCGTTAAAAAAAAGAAACAACGAGTTTACCTCAAACTTAACAGTAATAGTATCTTCACAGTTCCAAAATTTATAAACATGGTAGTAATAAACTGGATTATTTTAATTTATGAATTACTATACATTCATAATGTAAGAAAAATACGTAGACTCAGTAGTTTTGATACAAAATGAATAAAAGTTATATAATCCGAGCGGCATTGTAAAGGTGGACAACCTTTCTTCTTCAGGACAAACCTGAGTAAAAAAAGAGTTCCACCTTTGAAATCGCTCGGGTTATAGGTTTTATTCATTTTGTATTACTAAAAATATCTCACAACGTTATGTTTCATGACGAAACATACAGAATTATGGTTTTAATTAATTCGATTTCATGAGATGTTTGTTTTTAGACATTCAATTTCATTATTTAGATTTACATTCAAGTGACGTAAGCTCATAGCCTCAATTGGAGTGCGAGGAATTTCAGTGAATGCTATCGAATGAGTTCCATATATTTAAAATTATAAACACTAAAAGATATTAAGTAGTTTAGAAAAATATCAATAGATGGCAAAACGGCAGGTTCCTTTGATACCGAATATAAGATCTTTTATGTGAAATATTTTTCAAAAGTCATTGATTTATACGTGCTTGAATTTGTTGTTTTTACGTAACAAACGGGCAGCACACGTAATCATGTATATGCTTTGTACAATACATACAAGAAGTCACATTCGGTCACATAATACACTTGTACAGCTACTCTACCTATTAAAACAAACAACTGAATATAATTAACATTCATTTTCCTTCATATGCTTTCGCTACGCTTACGTAAAATCACCTTACATTTCCTTTTATTCAATTGTTTATCTTAGTTTTGCTTTTACGTTTCATTCTGTACATTACATATATACTTTAAGACTCCTTATCATATTCTTACACCTGTTCAAACGTAAGTGTACTACTGACAGAAGTAGATGTGGGATGATTCTTTTTGTTTCTTCTTATGCCGTCTGTGTTTATGACCGTGATTTCTCAGAAAGAAGTCATACAAAGGTAAATATATAACTTTAAGCTTTAGTATTTAATTACATTGGTTACAAACTTGGTTTAATGATTGTATTTGTTATCGAATACACGTAACGAATATAAATCTACATTTTAAACGTTTAGAAAAGTGTATTCATTTTCTAATAACAGTTTCTGTTTTATCAATAAGAGTTAACTTGGTCAGAAAGTAAATTATTAGGCCTGGTGCTATGATCGTGTATTTGATCAGAAAGCAGTTGGCAACGTTATATATATAAATATATATATATGTGTGTGTGATATTTATGCATCGTTTGGTCGGTGTAAACGTCACTTCTACAGACGAGAAATCAGTCATTTATCAAAGATCCAGAAAATGATTGAAATCAACACTGATGTTATTACTTCATGAAGACATATTGTTGTGCAGGTTGTGTAATATGCAACCAAAACTGCAATGACCGTTTGAAAATGAAAAGCAGCCCTATAATATATATTTTTCTGTGTTCTTATACGAAAAAATAGTCACCGAGTATATTGCATCTTTATTCTTCATCTTTGAATGGGATACTGGTTGGGGGATAAATTTGACTTTCGAAGAGTATTTGATATGATTAAATCGTTTATTTCCACCTATCTTAAATTAAAACAAGGTTGTTTTTTGTAGATGTTTTGAATGATAACTTGGAACTGAGGTATTTGATACTTTGTCTGTTCTTAAATTTTGAATCCCATATAGAAATAATCCCACTAGATGGCGTAGTACAGCCCCACCGAGAGTACACACTCAATTAAGTTACTGTATTACTTTTTCTCAGTTCTGTGCATGATAAAATGTAATTATTCTGCACGTTACTGACTTCTCATAAAATATACTTTACTTTGTTGCTAAGCAACTTTCAATTGCTTCTTGTGTGCCTGAAATTTGTTTTACTAACAAGTATAAAAGAAGGGATTATTATGGTATCTCAGGTATTAATATTAAAGATAAAGATCAACCCGTCTCAGTCCATTGTCAGTTTTTACAGGTTTTGTGTTGTATTACTGCCACAAACCGCTTTTCTGCGCTTTGTCACAGCAGCTTTTCCCTGGTTTTAGCACGTGAACGCCTGCTTAACTAACGGGCAAATAAAACGGGAAAGAAGTCGTGGATGAGTCATAGATGGTCGATTCCACGGGGAGGGAAACAACGATCGAGGCACAGTGGAGTGTGCAAACCGTTTTGTGAATTTTACAACTATATTGAGTAAACTCTGTATGTAACAATAATCAGAACAGTATACTTTTAATTCTGAGGCCAAGAAAGTATGTTTCATGTGTGAGTAATTTTGTATAATATAATATAATATTCTATAATACGTAAGCCTAAATAGTATATTTCAGGGTTAAGTAAACTATATGTAATTGAAAGAACACTTGTTATGTGCACATGTGTTTTTGGTAAAGAGCAAGTGAAAATAGTTTCCATTACAAATACAATTTGTTTTTCCTAGAATATTTGTGAAATGTATTTGTTAAGCCAAAAAGTTTTATATACCTTCTGTTTCAGTTTAGGTTTTTCTTTTCTCTCAGATGCAGTATTTTCACTGGCCATATAAACCCGTACGACGTTTCTGGTTAATGATTTAAAATAAAACTATTTTTCCAATATTACTTTTATCATGTCGTTGCTTTGAACTTATTTTAAAGGCTATTGACCCTCCTGCACTGTTAGATCTTCGTAACAGAAAACTTTCAGTTTTCTAATTAAATAATTTCTGATGTGGAAAAAATAAATAAATAAGTTTCACAGGCATTCAAGATGTTTCCAAACCTGCAAAAGTTGTAAATTTCATA